>NW_028259160.1:3613750-3914895 GCF_977971745.1 Zootermopsis nevadensis
TTATGACCTGACTGCGTATAAAATCTCACAGTAGTTCATTAGTTATAACCATCCGACTGTAAGCTAAATACAGATTTCGCAGGGTCATTTGTTTGTTTTACATTCTACAAAATATTACTCCAACAAAAGTTACATTATTAAGTGGGGCCACGACCACTATGTCTGTAATAGGCCAATCGAGGTGGGCAATTAAAATGTGGTGGCCTTTAGTACAACCACGTTGGTACAAAATTTCATAAAAACACGTCAACTGCTTCAAAAGTTGTAAGTAAAGTAAGGTAAAGTTTGTCCCACTGTACGCCATGTAGGCGTTTGGGGGGGAGTGGAGGTATAGCTCCTCTCTTCCTTGACCTCGGCACTAGATGGGGGTGAGTGGTCAGCATCACGCCCCGGCCGGCTTTACCCCCGGGAAAGGACCCCGGTACCCATTGTAGAGGAGGCTGGGTGGGCCCCAGAGCCGGTCTGGACGCAGAGGCTAGAGGAAAAATCCTCTGCCCCCCGTCGGGGATCGAACCCCGGTCGTCCAGCCCGTAGCTAGTCACTATACTGAGCTATCCCGGCTCATGCTTCAAAAGTTGTAGCCGCCATAAGTCTGTTAAAGACGAGAAAAGATTTTCAAGGGTAAAAGGAGATCCGAGTATCTACGAAATGCGAGCATTCCCATCGTAGCAGAATCGTGAGTACAACTTTGAGAAGGCGACAACGACAATTAGTACGAAAGGAAAACACAAATATGTCTGCATACAACCGAGGGGTATTGTACCAGAGCATACCTGTGACCCGCAATACACGAAAGTTTAGTAGTATATCCTGTCCCATCAACCAGCTGAATGCAAACCTAGAACCTTTTCTCCTTCTTGCAATGGAAAGGCACGAGTTCATTCTTATGCCTCCGCAGTCCACGCTTTGAAAACCTGTGCCCTAAAATCCAATAACGATCTTGGTCTAAAATAATATTTTCATGACTCTCAATAATGCATTCCATTAGCAACCAGTACCAGAAATCCAGCAAAAGCGAGATGTCAGAAGCGACATCTGGGTCAGCATGCTGATGTGGCAACACTGTCCGGAACTCGTACCACTCAGACAAAGGTGTTGAATTATTGATGTCATGCACTGTACTATACACGGATGTCTCGTCACCCCTGAACTTCATCTTATAATTACAAAGAGCACACCCACACCTTGTTCCCGCACTTCAAACGAATTTAGGCGAGGAGTCAACATTATTTTAAGCCAGGGGTTACAAACCTGTTCCAACCTTTGAGCTACCTTTGCTTATGGATTCGTGGCTCATAAGGTTATAAATGAGGATAATTTATTGAAAATTCATGGCGAATTATTAAGGAAGACGTTAAGTTAAACCTATTAATGCAAACAGACTCACAAAATACTCAGAAATTTTCTTAAAAAAAAAATCAGTAATCAAAGACACAGACACCGTTTACTATTGTCTGAACATTGGGTATAAATTCAGAGTGTTTACATCGGTGGGGCGGATCCTAATTCTTGATCTGACGTTCCTCACAGGAGGAAGTTGCTTACAGACACAGTTAACTGTACTACTACTACTACTACTATGGCGTAACAGCCCAAAATCGAGCCCTAGCCTCCTCTATCTTCTTCCTCCAATTCTCTCTATCCAACGCTATCCTTCTCCAAGCTGCTGTTCCAAGGAGATTTCTGGAGTCAGTCGTCACTGCATCCAGCCATCTATCTTTAGGTCTTCCCACTGGCCTTCTCCCATATATTGTTCCTTCCAATATTTTTTTGGGTATCCTATACTCTTCCAAATTCGAAAACCACATTCCGTTGCCGTACATTCTTTTTCCCATTCATCCCAGGCTTCTCAACATATATCATTTTTACAGATGTAGGGGTGTCGGCCCTACGATCCAACTCCCAACCTGGAGGACCAGGGTATTTCTCTTAGTCTGGTCCCTACCCTTGACCTGTCCGCCTTGGGAGGCCCTACCGGTAGCAAAGCTACCGCCGGCATAGCTCTCGGGAGTTAACTGTAAAACACTAAGGAAATTAACAAATGTGTTTTCTGATATCACGTAACTGCTTTTCATCACACAGTATGACACAATATTGCAAATAAACAGAGTGCCACGTAAAATCGAAGTCAACCGGACCACAGCAAAACTCTCATTTGAAAATTACTAAAAATTTCAAGAATGTAGACTTGTTGCAAATTATGTTTCCAGTCTCAAGTGTCGGAAATTTTTACCTACGACAGGCCGTCACGGAGCTACACTCTCCATATTATGAATATTAAAATGTTATGGGCATGTTGACACGTTGGCATCACATCGAAAGGAGGATGTGTTTACAGAGCAGTAGCACGCGGTAGTCAAGGAGACAAATGTATCAAGAAAAACTCTGAAAACTTTCGCTGTCACGGCAACATGACAAAATTGCCATAACCTCTTACTATTGACAATACAAAGAGTATCGCTGTAACGGCTCGTCCTAGAGAAAAAATTCCTACACTAGAGATTAGAAACATGTGATTTACTATAAATTTTCCTACTTCACATTCTTCCTTGCCAAATAACAGTGATCTTCTATGGCCCCGAACATAATGGACAACCCTATACGAAGCATATAATGTATACTGATTAAATAAAACAATTTGTGTACTAGATACAGATTATGCAGATAAATGACATCATATTTATTGTGCTACATCGAAAAAGATGCTCATACATAATATGGTTCTACCACTTACAACATGGGACAATGACCAGAAGCCTGGATTTGAGGTTCTCGTGGCGGTGAGTCCAAAGATGGTTGTCTTCTGGGCAACAGCCGTGTAGTCTGGTAAAAGTTTACCAACGTTTCAGTGGTCTTTGCTGCCTCCAGAATTAGGGCGAGTCATCGCCCTGAAGCGTTGGTAAACTTCTACCAGGCTAGACGCAAAAGACTGAAATCTTTGTTCATGTTCGTTGAATGTTTATTTAAGTTAGTTTCAGCAAATACACATTGTAACTCAATGGATCGATTCAAAACGTATGACTCGATACCTCACCCATTTGAGTCAATCATTTTGAATGGTATATATCATATGTTAGTTTAGAAATCTACAACCGCAGACATTGTCCAAATCACAGAAGGTGTGGTGTTTCACTGTTGAACTCAGATTAATCCACTGAGGTCTATTCAAGAATATTCCATTACTCTAATGTTACAACGTCTCGTATTCAGATGTATATTTACATGAAGATACCTTACTAACATAGACACTGGAAAAAAAGACACATTTTATATATTCTTTGCACGTTGAATTGTAATGGTTTCTGTCTGTCAGCATGTTCTACAGCTGAATGAAATATGGTACTGGGTCCTTAAACTTTTAGTGTAGTTCACAGCAAACATTAGACCTGCCATTATACATAAAACGGCCCTTCGGATGAAAAAAATGTGGCACTCTACATAATATATATGCCCTTTTTAACAAAGAAAAAACCGCATTTGAATTTTTTTTGACAAAGTCAATATTTAATAAAAACGGAATAAATATTATTTCTGCGTTGGACAGAGGGCATTGACAGTGGGACTGGTTTTAAGACTTAACTTTACAATTCTTAAACAAGAATTTGGACACAGGAGAGAGGAACTAAGAGTAGAATTTAGGAATTGCACGATGAAGTGATCTTCATAACTTATACTCTTCACAATATATTATTTGGTCGATGAAGTCGATAAGGATAAGATGTATGGGCTGTTTAGCACGCAGAGGAGAGAAGAGATACGCAAACACAACCTTACTCAGAAAATTCGAAGGAAATAGACTTTTTGGGAGACAAACTAAGATTTGAGGATAATAACAAACGTATCATTAAAGAATAGTCTGTGGCGATATGGACTGAATTCATGTCACCCAATAAATGACGAACTTTGAAGTTCCACAAAATGCGAGGACTTCCTTGACTAGGTGTGTAAAAATACCGCTTTTTCAAAACGGGCTCAGATTCATGGAGTTGACTGTTTTAATTAGTGGTTTATATATATATATATATATACACACACACACACACACACCTTCCGTGTAATGATTTGTGAAATCTGAATTGGAAAAAATGTAGATGGAAGCGGTCATGTGGTCCAGTTTAAGCTTACTATTCCGGCATTAGGCCTGATAGACTCAGTAAAACGACTAAGTCGTCAATAAGCAATACTCAATGTTCTGGGTGAAATCTTAACCCAGGGCATTCCTAATACAAAGCTAACTTTGTAAACACTGGGGCGAGACGTTAGGTCTCATTATGTGTCGTGCTTTCAGGAATGAGAATACAGATATATAATAAAAGATGGCGAAGTTGTTTACTGCGAACTGGGCGTACATAAAGAAACTTGTATATGCAGCATGTTGACTATACAGTGGGGCACAATGCCCAACAGACAGCGAGGAAGCGGCAAGGGGGTGGAGTGCGGGCAAGGGGCAAGAATACGTGTAAATATCAAACCGAGAACGAATGTTGACAATATTCAGCAGTAGGCTGACAATGACACAATGGAAATCGTTTTGTGTAACGCGAAGAAAGGAGACGAGTTTGGAGCAAGTTGTTAGAATTCCGGCAATACTTCAGGGCTCCGGTAGATGGCAACAAGTCGCAAAATGATGTGTCCAACCGACTATATGCGGTAAAGGCTACCAAAAACATTTTAGATGAACAACTGATGAAAAATATACTAGAACTGTGTAATTGTTGGAAACTTATTAGATTGTACGTATTCTTCTATTCATGTATTTAATATAATTCGAGGTCTCCTGGAGCCATAGGACCCAAACATAGAATCGCATGATAACAAATATTAAATACCATAAGATTTGTAAGTTTCATAATTCGTAAAATTACATTGCTATGACCAACAGTGAGTGTAATTCAACTCTTCGTTTCGTATGCTTGGTAACATGCGATTCTTGGATCACCTGATATGCTAAAGTGTTACTCGCTTTTAACAATATGTGAGGGAAAATTAAAAAGTAATGGCGACACTGGAATCATTTTGTGGTGTGTTTGGAATCACTGCTAAGGTTGATCGGTCAGTGACATGCTGCTAGTGTGATTCAGGTGTTGTCCATTTGAGCCAAGTAAGTGTGGCAAAAAGATGGCTGATTGATATGCACCCAGGACAAATAACATTATTGTATAATCTCCCAGAAATTTCCGTAAAAGGACCCTGCAGTTTCCAACAATCACTGCTTCAGCACGTTAAATGTTATGTTCTTTTGTGGATGTGGATCAACAAAACTGGTCCGACTGCTTTTCAACATTTCGATCCACTCCTACACGCGTCATTGTGGCAAACAGTTCTGTACATTCTTGGCAGCCAACAGCCCACAGATTTCATACCTCGAGACATCATAACAAAAACACAAAACGCATGTTGCTTGTCCTTGGTGCAAATCACGCCAAGTTCACTCGGACCGATTACAAGAGAACGAGTCGCAGAATGTCACTGTCTGACCTTGAGCTATAGCATGACAAGGTCACGGCACATGAAAATTATTACGATATTGCCCCTACTTTCTGAACCTCCCTCGTATGTACAAGTTTCGAGTGAAAGTGGCGTAATAATACGAGTTAATAAGGCCCTCGCGTGGAGGACGAATGTAATTACCGGACAGTACGCCGACACCCTTGTACTATTAGACTTAATTATCTGACGCCCGAGGCTAAACAAACGAGCGGAGCGGAGCGGATAGCATACGTGCTGCGTAAAGTACTTCCTTACTTGACGATGCAGCATGGTCCTACCACGTCCACTTTCAGGGTCCGACTGCTCTAAATGCCGGATGCATGTCGTACACAGACTCTTCTGAAACAAGATGCTGTATAGCCATTGCTTTTAAACTTATTTTCAAAACATGTCATTAGGAAAGTCAAACATAATCAAAACAGACTGGAACCGAATATGACATATCAGCTTCTGACGTATGGAAGGTGTTTTAATTTATTTTTATTTAATTCTTTATTGTACCTTCTTCGTATATGTTGGATCCCTTATCGGCTGTTTCTTTTGAGGCTTGCAAGTATTAGTCGAGCTCCCCCGGGCAGGTTACAACTAACCTCCCGATGAATAGTCTAGTGATGGGGCTGCCATCTTTCAGCCGCTGGATCGGCATTTCCTCCATACAAGGTGGAATGGTTATTCCGCCATGGCTCGGTACCAAGAGCCTATTTAGTAGCAACAAGGTATACCACGGAAAGGTGAGGCTGGCATTAAAATTTCATTTATCTTGAAATAAAGTGCAGGTGCAATTTGCCGAGTGCTTGCTACCGTGCAGTTCAGAAACATTTTATTTTCCCGCAAATCTATAAACCCGACGACTGATATCTACAAAATTATGACTTTACCTACTGTTTTATGTTCCAGGTGAAAACTTGGGTCTCAGACAGTGGAAATAATAGTATTATGGAGAATAATGCGTACTGAGAAGCTTCAGCATTCGCCCTCTTCACAAGATATTAGCATAATATTCAAACCAAAGACCTAAACACGGGTGGGGGGGGGAAGTAGTGCGTATGAAGGCAGATGAGAAATACATACAACATAAACTGCGTGTCTGAAAACAACGTGTTCAGGAAAGTCCGGAAAAAGATAATCACTGATGTGGGTTGTTTATTGTTGTCTGGATAACAACATCTAGGGCCTACGATGGGCTGCGCGTGTAGCCAGAATGAATAAATAAATCTGTATACATTATTTTAGTTCGGATATCGCTTTGAAATCGTCCACTGGAGTGGAAGAATGTCCTTAAATAGGATGTTAGAGAAATGGGTTGAAAGGATGTTCAGGATCGTGTACAATGGCGGACTTTAAACTAGCGATGTTGGGTCATCGGGTCATACTTTAAGGATCTTCCATAATACACTACTATTTATTAATGCTAAGAGCCACGAATAAATAACGAACATGTAAAACAGGCTTGTTGAATTTTGGGCTATAACAAGCCATTATAGGGCTTGCTCTGACGCACTTCCTCCAATAAAAGAGCAGCCGTTGGTTGCCATAGCCACAGCAGAGAAAGATGCGACGCGACGGCTTGTCATATGAGCTGTCCGGGCTTGATGCAGGATTCAAAATGACATGGCCCCAATATCCTTCACCTGTGTACGATTCGGCTCCCATCTGGGACTTCTCCTATCTGGCCATACTCAGTTAACCCTAACCGAAAATGGCTGTATAACACAGACTATATTATCCCTTTCAAAGGCTCAGAATACTCGTCAGTTCGTGTACAGCGTACATCTGGTTGGTTAATTCATGGTCTAGACCTTAGCCTTGAGTTTCAAGACGAATTCGTATTAATTTCGGATAGGTAGAATGAGGGTACTGACATAGGATAAAATATATAGAAATGATAGATTACGTATTTTTTTTTAAATCACGTCGTGACACGATGTACAACTGCAGGCATTATCAACCTCGGTGTTAATGTAAGGCAATAGTTTGGCGTATAATCGGCCGCTTAATTCTCCGCTAATGAGACCCCTAGACAGGTGTGCTGTAAAACGAATGTTCTATTTGTGGTGAAGAATAAATTCCACCCCCTCCCCCAACCTGTGTCAAACCCAGTCCGTTGAGCCCTTGGCTAACCAGTGACAGCTGAGTTGGCTGTCACAACCTGTCGCCGAGCAAAGACTGGCTTAAGCCGATCAACAAGAATTCTGTTAGAAAATTTTAATAACGTCATGTCTTAAGACCTTCAGATCCAATGGAAAGTATATGTACCACGCAATTTAACATTCAGTAACTCCGAAATTTATTCACAGACTGTATTTAAGGGTTTAGTATAATTTTCGGAAATGGAAATATTTCCTTAGACAACATTAACCAATGGATTTTATCAAGGAAGATGTGTTGTGTTTCTGTGAGGTACATACCAAATTTTAAATATTATCATGCGTTCTTTGCACAATATAATCGAAATGAACGGACACTGTTATGATGTCTGTCAAGACCCTATGCATCCATGCCGTTCAACAATCACTTTCCAAAAAAACAATAAAATCTGTACAGAAAAATAGAAGAATGTTTAAAACCTACGTTAATATATTTCTAATGCAAACTGTGGAAATTATTGGTATGCACGTTAAATTCCAATTCGCCCGATTCTTTTGTTAAAAAGAAGATAAGTAGGCAAGAGTGAATTAATAAACTCTGCCTATTTATGCGAATATGCGGGCGATACTAATGGTAATGGTTGTGTACGGTATATTTACATGTAAGATTTGAGGTTTTCACAGCGATGAGTATGAAGATTTCTGTCTTCTGGGTTGTTGCACTGTGTAGCTGTGTAGCTGTCCATCGCCCTGGTGACGGAGGCAGTATGACCTCTGAAACGTTGGTTAACATCGACCAGACTACACAGCGCAACAACCCAGAAGACAGAAATCTTCATACTAGGAATCGCCCTGATGACTGAGGCAGTATGACCTCTGAAACGTTGGCAAACATCGATCAGACTACACAGCGCAACAACCCAGAAGACGGAAATCTTCATACTAATCGCCCCGATGATGGAGGCAGTATGACCTCTGAGACGTTGGTAAACATCGACCAGACTACACAGCGCAACAACCCAGAAGACAGAAATCTTCATACTAAGAATCGCCCTGATGACGGAGGCAGTATGACCTCTGAAACGTTGGTTAACATCGACCAGACTACACAGCGCAACAACCCAGAAGACAGAAATCTTCATACTAAGAATCGCCCTGATGATGGAGGCAGTATGACCTCTGAAACGTTGGTAAAAATCTACCAGACTCCACAGCGCAACAACCCAGAAGACAGAAATCTTCATCGCCCTGATGACGGAGGCAGTATGACCTCCGAAACGTTGGTTAACATCGACCAGACTACACAGCGCAACAACCCAGAAGACAGAAATCTTCATACTCATCGCCCTGATGACGGAGGCAGTATGACCTCTGAAACGTTAGTTAACATCGACTAGACTACACAGCGCAACAACCCAGAAGATAGAAATCTTCGGTATATTTCTATTTCGGCTAGGAACACTGAGAAATCAGAATTTGCAACTGCCGCTTATGGAACTGCGTATTCCCGTACGAATTGCACCTTTGGAGTTTTCTGTGTATCACTTTCGGCTTCGAAGAGTTAAAGACAAAACGACTTTCACTAATACTTCTTGCAAGGAAACGTAGGAGGGGGTAGGGCCTACGCACTCACGGCTCGGGAAGGTCAAAATATAAAGGCGGCATTCTGTAAACCAATTTAAACTTTAAATGTTTCTGTGACGTTTTGTCAGTCGCTGTAAATTTCCAAGAGAACAAGATAATCGATTCATTTTCTGCCACGTATACTTTGATTTTAGAGTCAAATGTTGTTGAGACTCCTTAACTAAGAATGTCATTATCCCATCACACAAGAGTAAAAAATAAATGCCTATAAAATATTTACTTCAAATTAGAGTAAAATTTTACGCTCTTGTCGCTGCGCCTCCATTTCGCACTTGAGGACAGAACACAGGAAAACCAATTTCGCTATTGGTCCACAGTACGCTGCGGGAACATAACATACACCTCACGTGACACTGCGCTGATTGCAGTACCTACACCCTGGCATGTCATCCATGCGAGGGAAACACACTGCAACTTGCAACTTATCTTAGACTTCATTTCATGGCACGTCGACTTCCGACAAGACGGTAAGATGACGAGGCATACAGCGACCCTGCCGCAACTCACCATAGCAATATGTTTTCGTACGTGTGCACAGTCACTGCTGGTATTAGCGGTATACATATCATTTAATATCACCGCGTGAAAAGCAGGCGATGATCGCCGCGCGCCTCCTGCTTCTTATTGGTGAGGTCCTGGTCCCAAATCTCGGTCTGGAGACCGGCTATCCTCACTGAAGTCTTTCGTGGTTATGCTCAGCTCTTTCACTCAAATGCCACAATGAAATCATGTATCAGGCTACAACCGCTTCTTCCCAAACTTTTTTTAAATAATTATGTTACCATTTGACGTTATTGTCTGAACATAAGACGTCGTTAATCTGACATAACATGACAACAAAACAGCATAATCTAAAGCGCGTATGAGTGTCCCTATCTGGCAGCTTATCTGAACTACTCAAAGAAAAAGAGGAAATTTGAGATTCTCACGGCAGTACCGACAGGATACTCACCGTCGTCTTCTGTGCTGTGACGCCCGGCAATTTTATACGATAAGTTGTTACAAACGTACAGCTTCAACCCCAAAAATGGAGACCATGTGTTCGTCCGAAAAATAAAAATAATTTGCTTGCTATGAAAGTAATAACAGTATATAAGTATATAACAGTAGTAAACTTATATTTGTTCAGCTGCTTAAACTAGCTTGGGAATATACGTCATTGAATGAACGGAACAAAATACAATCATCACTTTGTTCGTGTAATACATCAAGCGTGACACTATTTTGACGGTTTTCATGACAACGTGAGTGGACCTGGTTACCCAAAAATTTAAGATACTTATAACGATGGAAAAGAAATAGCAGTGCACTAAAAAAGAGAGACCTTTAAACGTGAACACTTACACGTAAATTGTCCACAACTAACAGCATAGCTGATCGGACCATGAAAAATAATTCAACATGTCAAGTTTATTCAGCAGAAATAAAGTATATGTTTATCCCAATCCTAGTTTAGCATACAAACAAATTTTTCCACGTTTGTATTTCGATTATACTGTATATTAAACCAAGTGAATATTTTTTGTTCCGTAATTGGTTGTGTGTGAAAATTCTATACATTTGGCCTCTCAAATTGCATTGAAAAGCACCACAGAATTCAGGAATTTTTTGTTCTGTTTTGTGGTTTTGAAGCTCTGGTTTTTGTTATTCCACTGCACTGTATCCTGTGAACCCTTCTCCACTGCAGCTTGGCATACTACAGGCGATCCCTGAGGGCTCTAGTGTTGTTTACAGAATATACAAAAAACACTCATATACGTGATCCTATAAAGTCTCTCTACACACGAATATATGCATATAACCCATATGATTTAATGTCATGTTATGATCTAGGCCTATGCTGTTTAATGTAACCTATATATACATCTCTCTCTTCTCTCTGCGTCCTGGCAAGCACAGTTTAATATATAGGCCTACATGTGCTTACCACATTCAATTGAGCTGTGGAACGTATATTTACTCACAAACATAATTTAAACATTAAGTTTTAGTTTATTTTCAATGGTGTTACACGCTTACATTAGTAATGGTAAATATTTCGTTGAGTTCCAATTAACAGCAATAATTGTATTTATTTTAGAGGCAATTTTCATGAAGATATAATTCGATGTTAATGGATTTTTGTGGAATATAGTACGCGGTAACAAATTCGAATATCCCTGCATCAATAATATTAGTTACACATCTCCAATATGCGTGTGACATATATTTAGACTTGTAAACCAAATTAATGTCTTTCTGTAGACTGCGTATTCAATATCTAACTAAATGATACAACTGAAGACGAGAGTAGGGCCAATTCCCGAAACGTCGTATGTACCAAATACATACATGTGGAAAGGTATCTCCGAACACGGTCAACCGTTATAAAATACACACGTTTTGGCCAACCAGCAGAGGTGCAGGAAGGGAGAGAAGCGACATTGTAATAGGGCGGTTTGCCCCCCCCCCCCCCCCCCCCTTGGGTTCACCGTACCTAAGGCAATGAAAAATGCCCATCATAATATTCATATAAGAAAATAAAATATTTTGGAAATACATAGTGAGAATACGCTTAAGCAACTGGTAACTGAATATTAAACAGATCCAAACATTCCCTGCGTTTTTAAAATTTAGTACGGCTTACTTGAAGACTCTATTAGAACCCCAGCCCATAACGTCGATACCAGCTGTTGAGGGACCAGAAGTTTTATCACCCGATATTACACAGGACAGTCACTGGATCAAATCCTGAGACAGTACTATCGAAAAACCAATATACATGTTCTCCATTTACATAAATGCTCTATCCGAGTTCTATTTAAAAGAAAATTTCCAATAAAAATGAACATATTTCGTGTGTTTCTCCTTTCTGGCCTCACATGTGTTCACTTTATGTCACTAACATAACATTAATAGTAAAACTGTGAAGTTCCTTTTTTCCGTTTCCCTGTCTCTTCGGAAAAAAATATATACCACAGCACTTCAAACGTCCTCCATTTGTTTGCCAAGAGTGAGAGATCAAGTTAGCAGGCAGGCCTATAAAAATGACGAAAACATTGCAATTTTACATCTTTTATTATTTGTGTTCTTACGAGGAGACCCAAGCGATTGAAATCCTCATTTTCAGTACGTAAGTGTACCCTCTTATAAGTTCCTGGACAAACTATTATTATTAGTAATCTTTATTTTCCGCTTCCTTAACTGTTGCTTCTCGTCTCACTAAAGTAAGAGCTCTTATCTTCTTCGCAATGGTTAGTTTGCAGCATGTCTACCTACAGTGTGGGCGGCTGGGGTTAGAATCCCATTGAGATATATTTTTTTAATCGACATGTTTGTAATAGTTTTGCAAGTAAAGTAAAGTTTGTCCCACTATACGCCATGTAGGCGCTTGGGGGGAGTGGAGGTATAGCTCCTCTCTTCCTTGACCTCGGCACTAGATGGAGGTGAGTAGTCAGCATCACGCCCCGGCCGGCTTTACCCCTGGGAAAGGACCCCGGTACCCATTGGATAGGAGGCTGGGTGGGTCCCAGAGCCGGTCTGGACACAGAGGCTAGAGGAAAAATCCTCTTTGCATGCTGTAAAATTTCATTTATTTAAACCTCTGTATGTATTTATTTATTTCCTTACTTCCCTCCTTTAATCACATCTGAAAACGAAGAAATATTTGGGATTATCAGAACTGTTTTTTAAACAACTAAACTGCTTCTGCAAAAGTAGCATTGTCCTTACTGCTAATATATTTTGTCACGAGTCTCAGTCTCATTTTGTGTTTTTTTTTTAAATCGTAAACCCATCCAAAAATAAAACAAGTTCTACCGCCACCACGCCATTAAATACATGTGTCTAAAAACATCACCTCACTGGGAATAGAACCCCGACAGCCCGAAACTTTCGCAAATACGCTACCAATTGAAATATCGCCGAAGAACGTTAAGTGCCATCCTTTTAAGAAACTTACGAAGTTAACAGTGAATAAAGTGGAAATAAAACTGTATTAGGAAAAACAAACAGTAATGTTTACACTTAATATTTTGGGCAGAAGTCAGAGAACTGCCCACTGCAAAACCTGAGACAAATCGGATAGTTCCCGTGTTGTTATAAATGTGCTCTTTAAAAGGAACATATTTCCTATTATATCCCCGCTGTCATTCTTTCACGTTTATACCCTCTTTATCGACTGAACATAGCGGATCTTTGGCTACTATTCCTGTTTCGAATCTGAGAGAGCCCGGGTTCGAAAGCCAACCATCTTTCATCACCTCCCGTCCGACGTCAGCACTCAAATTACCACCTCGATCAAATTTATGTAATATATTAAGTTCATAAAGAGACAAACGATTTCTTGGCTCCAAAACGTAACTGTATCCTTGCCAAAGGATGTATTAATAGTTTATAAGAAAGACTGGAGTGGATAGAATTCTGGTAAACAAAATTGTGATTCGGTGCCACCACAAGAGATTTTACTGAACACTGAGGGTGAATGACGGCAGGTATACAAGTTAACAGCAAACTTCAAGAGTGAACTAATGCAGCACTCGACGTTAATGTCTCGGGCAACTTCACACACACACGCAGTAACTCTGGATTAACAGTTTACGGTCCCACTGAAACGACGTCTTTATACTGGCAGTACTAAAAGATGTGTTACTTGTATTACATTCTGTACATCTGCGGGTCATAAAACTTAAACAGAAACCGGGCTTCTGAGCAACTACACTGCACACCAAAGTTTCCCGAACAAAATTCTGCCCACAATTCTTACTTCTTAATGCGTGAAACATGACCCGTTCATTTCATTATTCTTTATTTAATCACCCTACCAATTTTACATGACAAATATAAAATTTTAAGCTCGTTAATGTACAAATATCAAACGTGCTTTGTTATAACGTCCGTCTTGAGAGAAACACAGAATGATAAAAGAATAAATTTTCAAACTCCTAAATGGAATAGCCCATCACGCCATTTTGTACAAACCTCATTTATATTATACGAAAAATAGATTATAAATATTGAAAACTAATTTTACACTGAACGTACCTCCGTCGACACACTTCATCTGTGCTGACGTCATGCGATGTGGCTTATACGTCACGGTAACAGTTCGCAAGCACTAATGTCGTTCCTCGATTGTTCTCTGTATATTGCAAAGTCAGCTGGAAAGGATTTATAGCACGAATGAGGAATGACACGACTAATACGTACAAGCAATGAGTCAGCAAGTAGGAGGAACACGGCAGTCGTGGTGTATTTTGATTAATTCATAGCTTATTAAAATACTCCATATCAGTTGCAGGGATTAAATAGAATCTGCGCTTGTTAGAGCTCACGCTATATATACAATGATAGGATGACTGAAAAGGATATGGGAGAAGCAGTCGTGGTCTAATGTAACATTTGCCTGTTGGGACAGGAAAACCGCCAAACACCTCACAACGATAGAAGGTCTCCGACCGAGATTTGAACTGGACATACACCGAACAAAAATATGACTGCTGTTACCACAAGGCAGCAAGATTTGGTTAACTAGTGTCGGATGAGATAAACGACGACTCATTCTTTACAATAGGCCACTTTCTTACATGCCCCTTTTAATCAATCAAACTATATCCATCACTTGACGATGAAATATCTTTGTTAAATAAAGCAAAAATCAATCAGTATCAGTTACCCCAAAACCAATAACTGATCATGTAGATTTCTGAGGAGGTTGGCAATATGAGCAGGAAGGTATAACCCCACTAGTTTATTCTCTACAATCATGATTAGTACGATTCGCAAATTTCTGATAACATGAGCGGATTACGATACATCAATCACAAAGTACCTACAACCAACTGCCGGATATAAAGTACTGGTTTTGACTCACTCACAGTGCTAATTAAGCCATTATTATTATTATTATCAGACCGCCTTAGAACAATGACAAATTATATAGACACCCGTCACGTACATCATGTTATGTCTTAGGTAATACCAAAAATACTCATTCGTTCCATAAAAAGCACTACTAGTCTAATAGCAACACGTATTAAGCACGAGCCATCGAAAGTGCTACCCAGGCTGCTGTTGCCCTATCAATTTATACATTCAAAGTCACAGGCAATCATGGGTAAACGAAACTCACCTTTTTAATATCATCCCAAGAGAACATGAATTTTCTCTCGTTCAACCACCCTCTAAAGCGGCAAATATTTTCATATTTAACGGCGGCTAGAAACCGAATATCTCACTTTAAAAACCATGGCATATTATAACTAACTGTAGACGGACAACTGCTTCAAACTTTCGCATATAAATCCATTTCCAAGGCTGTACAAGTTTCATAAAAAGTGGAAAATACACTCGGCATTATCCTCGTTACTACAAACACCAACCACATACCTGGAACACGTGGCGTCATCTTTGTATACTGCACAGCACAACACAAGGGGCTTACCTAAAAGAGAGAAAAGGAAATACTCCATAGTAGCATTAACCACAATAAATCAAAGGAGACTGATCTTCGAGCACAATTCGGGCATAAAGTTCAATACTAATCCTTCACATTAATACACGGTTCGTTCTAATACTGCATCGTCCCTTGAACATTATAGAAGGAAATATGCAAACACAGATCAAAACCTTGCATTATTCAGTTTTATATTTTCATTTTAAAATTCTCTTTCGCATAGTCCTCTTACAAGTAAGGTGCATACACTGCACGTAAGAAAACAAAAATGAACCTTATTGACGTATAGCATAGAGATAAAAAATAAAATCCCTTTACAAAAGACATGGTGCGTTGGAAAGATCTTTGAATATTCAGTAAGTCGTGATGGGGTAGATGGGTTACGTAGATAACACAACACAAACATTTGAATGCATATACGTAAAAGCAGGGAGGATGATGAAAATGTACCAAAGTGAAAAAAGAAGTAAGCTAAGGAGACAGATACGAAAAAAATAAAACAACGATAAATTAATACAAATAACAGAACGCGATAATAAAAAGTATTATAAGCTTTACACGGCAACAAAACTCTAGAAATGAATACCTGAAAACAACGTGGAGGGACATTTTTTATTCCTTTCTTTCATTTTGATGACGTAAATCTTGTTCGCCTGCAAGAAATCCCAGAAGAGGTAAACGTCAAACAACTGCTGCGAAGAGCAAAGCAGGAAAGCGAAAAAGAGAATGTCGTGTTTGTAGGACCGGAAAACACTGACAATTCTTACACCGGTTCTTGGCAGTACGCATCAAAATAACCAGACTACGCAACTGCAGCCATGAGGACCAATACGCATGCAGCCTGTTAGAACAGTCGACGTCGTTAATTCCAAACACGTCATAGAGGCAGCAAGGACCTCTGGAACGTCGGTAAACTTCTCTACGAGACTACACGGCGCAACAACCCAGAAGACAGCCATCTTCAGACTCACCGCCGTGGAAACCTCAAATCCTACTAAACTGTAAATACTCGAATTAAGCAAATACTATCAGCTGACAAATAATCCATTGTATTTTATAATTGCTTATTGGCATTCCGATCACAGAACTCGAGCACGATATAAAGCCGTTCGAACACAAAAATCGAGGTTTGAAATCCTATTCGAGGAGATGTCAATGCGATTCCCTGTATTTCTGTTTAGGAGAAGTACTCTAATGGGGTATATCTCCTCTCCCCCCAAGCGCCTACATGGCGTATAGTGGGACAGCTTTACTTACTTTACTTTTTACTCTAATGGGGTGATTCCACATCTGAAGAGACCTACAGAAGCATTAACAGATTAAATAAAATATGTACCTCTACGCAGTTGGCAAAAATGTTCGTATTACATCGATTTCTTGTTTTTTAATCCATTTGACGTTTTGTCATCCGAACAGTTCATACAGTGACGAAATGGGACATAAAGAAGTGAGAAATGTGTTGTAAAATTGGCCGCAATTTACTTCAAGATAATAATTCTATATTATCGCACAGTAAATAATAACCGCACAAAACTCTGTCACAACCAAATAGTGGGCCTAAGAATATAACGGCATTGGTGCAAAACTTTAAAATCCATCTAACAAACATCAAAATTTATATCAGAATTATATATTATGATATGTATCAATTTATCGGCCTCAGCGAGGTTGTGTGATCTGACACAGGCTGTACAGTATAACTGAGGAGCACAATGTAGCTTTGTAGGCGATGTCTATAGCACACCCGGGACGATCAACCACTCAACCCCTTACAAAAACCTAGCATACAAACACACTTACACAAAGTAATTCTACCGAACAAAACCGAAGCAGATACAGGTACGACCATGTGCAAGAGAGAAATTGCGGTTGGTAACCAGCTCTGTCCTCTTCTACCACTTCGGTAGAGGCGGCGGTAAAGGGAAATTAGGGTCTGTACGTCACAGCCAATATTTCACTTGAATGTAACCCAACCCCTTTACCCCTCAGCCCTTAACTAAATATGGACCATCATTATAACAGTTATAACGACCTTTCGCTAAGATATTTCTCCCCACTGCCGTGTAATGTGCATTGTTTTTAAACACTTGGAAGGAATTACATTAGTCTTTCGATATATTGTTCAAAACAATGATAAAATGTATAACACTGAATACAACGCTGCCTGTCTCCAGTGCAAATAAGGGCTGTATTTCACAAATGTGTGAAACTGTTCACAGAAAAGCGTTTCTACAGGACAGATAAAAGCATGGCCACCTCTTTGTTTAAGCGTCAATAATAACACCCAATGAATTATACAGTGGTCGGCAGAAAACAAGGTAATTAATATTTTCATCAGTAAAATCCGTTTATCGATAGCTGTTACTTTCGAAACTTGTAAAACTTATTGTTGAATTAAAACATGGAAACCACTGGGTTCTCTGTGTTATTTACTCATAAAACTAGGCATCAGAGAGTCATCTCAGCAAAACTAGGCACTACATTCCAATCCAAGACAGTCCGTGTCCTTTCCGATTCAACACTTGTCACAATTCCACCATTCGATTAGACGTAACGTATACAGCTGAGACAGTTAAATAAAAAAGTAAAAATACTGCCACTGTCAATGAACTTTAGCCATTTCATTCCATTGGCACAAACACAGAATATTTATGAAAGATCCACTTTTGTGAACTACTGGTCTCATAACGTCTCGTTCAAATTTTACCTTCACCATTTCTATGCATCTCATTTCTTACAAAACTCCGATGGCCCAACCATCAAATCCTTTTCATTGTAAATGCGTTACAAATACAAGGTAAAGAGAAAAATACACTTGCAATTTATTTCCACCTATTCCTACCAAACCTTCCCAATACACAGTATTTTATATGATTAGTATGCTTCCGGGCTGGTTATAGTAACGAATTCTAACCATAAGACGGAGCTACAATTTTAGGTGTGTTATAATTATGTAAATTTTGTAAAAAAAACTTCATCAGATCCCGAAGGAGAAATGAGACCTGAAACAGTAGTTTCTACTTTCTGTTATTTTCAAGGGCGATTTCTCCTAGCTGCATTTATAACAAGCTAGCAACTTCCGTAACTATCAGCATATTGATTTCTGTAAAGATCTTACATATTATTATTATTATTCTGTAATTATGAAAATGCATGCAGTGTGTTGGCCACAATCGAGAAATAGATTGAAGACAAAAACAGTTCTAAAATACTGGTATTCTTATATTAAAACTGACACAATATTGTATACCTTTCCTATAAAAAAAACACCAACCCACTCTCACTCACGTATTCTTGAAAACATCACGTAACCAAATTCAATCCCGGAAGAAAGTGGCTTATTTTACAAACCATGAATTTTACTCAACAGTTGGCGGCAATGTTGACCAGCACTACTGCAGAGTAACCACCTCTAGATTTCAATCGCACATACAACCTTGTTTCCTGGCCCAATGCCGACTTTTAGCCATTGTTTTATTTGGCTATCGTGATTACTGCCTGGCGGTTGAAAGTTTTAGATCGTGGATGTGGAGGGAGTGGGGGGCAGAGGCGGGGTCAAAACACTGTGCCAAAGGGAATACAGAAAACGAGGATCCATACAAAGTAGTTCGGTACTCCAGCACTTCTGTATGTGCGTGCTTCTGATTAGAAAGGGGAGAGACGTTGAACTAACGCACAGTTCTACGTTCAAATTTATAAAACAGCGGCTTTATGTAGCAGATAACGCGTAGCAACAGCATCTGACGCCATGAGGTTGATCGCAATAGGACAAGAAGAGCGCTATCAAGATTACTACGGAAAGAGACAGAAACATTCGCCATTTTCACTACAGTAGGTCTGATGTTTCGAACGTCAACATCCGCGATACATATTCAAACGAATCTTAAATACGTGAGACATACAAGGAAGAAGACTGAATTCCTCTGGTTCACGATATAAAGACTAACAACGGAAAGGCTGTTGTGAACACGGTGATGAACATTCGGGATCCATAATAAACATTTTAGGAAATGCACGCGTAAAGTATTAGTTCTGGCACATTAGCAAAAGTGGGACCAGGTTAAATGGGTCAGTAACTCGAGAGATTTCTGGAGCCAATGGCATCTGCAAGGGCGGGGTGTCTTGGCGCCTTTTTGAATGGTGACGTCACCGCGGAGGATTCTCCACGTATACGAACCGCTAGTTCAGAACGCAAATCCTAAGTTAACCAACGTGGCTTGGGGATTCTCCACCCTGTCATTTACGCACACAAACATGCAGCGTAAATCTTCATACAGTGTGCCGTCAGATGTTTAAATCGGAATGTGTTGACACATTTTCGTAGAGCTCCACACTGTGAAAATTGAAGAAAACCCATTCAGCGGTTCAGGAGCTGTTTCGTACAGACAGACGGAGAGACAGACATAGTGAAGATAATAGGCTCATTTTCACCAATTTTTAGTTTGCGAACGCGTCTAAAATGACGAAGAAAGAGAGTAAAAAGAAGAGGAAGAACTATTGACGGTAGAAAGTGAAGGAAGGAAAATATAAGTCGATGAAGTTAAATATAAAGAAACTGAACGACACGCAGCAAAGAGAACGAAGCACAATAAAGTGAGCAGAAGTTTGGGAACAGACGAAGTAAAGCAGAATATAAGAAAACGAAAAGTAATATCCTGTGTTTCACATCCACACCAGCAGGTAACCAACATTCAACCAATCTGACTTGTATTCTGCGGGTTCTAATTTCGGCAAAGTTATCGACAGATTTCGTGTTACCTCAAACCCTCAAGGCGAATGCCTTTAAACACGTCACAAACACCATCCAAACATTAACATTTCTTTACTCGCTATTCAAGATCATCTTCCAATTCGACGGTGCGTGTATAGATGTGGATCACAGACAGTGACACAGTGAAATGAAGCACAAATTTCTCAGTCAATTAAAGACACAATGAATTCAGGTGTAGAAACTCAATACTGCCAGGTTCTGGCATCCCCGCAAATTCTTCTGAATTTTTGTTTCAAATTTTAAACTATATAGCCTATCTGACAGGAAATCTTCGTTAAATAAAGCGAGAAACAAAAGTATTTCGGCACTGCTTGACTCTTTCCTTATAATGAATTTCGATAATAGTTTAATTTTGGTGTTTTCTCATCGAGCTAACAGCGGTTAGTAATTCACAACATGCAACTCGGAACGGCAGTGCGTACTTAATGAGCAGAATGAGACCACGTGACTGAGGTTCCTCGGTTCAATTATTTTAACACGCCTAATCTAAAGTAAACTAAATTAACGTAACCGTATCTCACTATTGGATTCCTCTTAATTCTCTCAAAGAATTACCTAATTCTCAGCGGCAGCGATCTCGGATAAGAAACTACTTCAATCCACATCCCACAGTATTCTGGCTCCGAATCTCAAAAATGCGGAAATCATGAAGATTCACATATTATCCGAGTGCATAGAGCACAGTCTATCTTGAGAAGCTAAGCGAGATCAAATGATCAAATTCCCTGCTTTTTACGCAACCCGAGCTCAAAATGGCCCAGCACTGGACCATAACGTGAGCCATTTACACATGTACACACCCTAATACAATATTTCTCTAACATTTTATTTGCACTCGTATCCTTTCGATTTTCCAATTGGTTCAGCACCAAAATTCTGTAAGCATTCATTGGTATTAATTTTTAAGTTATGTACTTTAGGTTATACGGTTTTGTAATATTATGAGTTGTTTTATTTTGAGTGTGGTGTGTTGTTTTGTTGTGTCTTATTGTTCTTGTTGTGCCTTATGTTTTTTGTGCCTCATTGTTTTGTTGTCTTATTGTTTTTGTTGTGTCTTATGTCTTTTTGTCTTACTGTTTTGTTGTGTCTCATTGTTCTGTTGTTTCTTATTGTTATTGTTTGTGTTGTCTTATGTTTTTTGTGTTATTGTTTTGTTCTGTTTCATTGTTCTGTTGTTATTATTTTTGTTGTCTTATGTTTTTTTGTGTCTTATTGTTTTGTTCTGTCTCATTGTTCTGTTGTTTCTTATTGTTTTTGTTGTCTTATGTTTTGTTGTGTCTTATTGTAGGACCACTGCCACCGGGTAAAAACCCATTCGCAGTCAAATAAATAATAATAATAATAATTGTCTTTTCGATCACAGCCTGGTAACCAACTTAAACCCCTACCCTGGATTTTATTATCCCAAGAATGAGACGGTGGTCCATGAGCAATGTTTACAAACCACATTGGCCTACGCGTTTTGAACAAACATGGGGCACACTACTTTGGGAGTTAGTGTACACGGTCCAAACGATAGCCTGTGAAGTAATAGGGTTTGGATTTACGGTCCGTTTAGCTATGTCGCCGGAAACTCATATCACAGGCCTACATCATGACAAATCAACAGTAAAATGGAAGGAATGTGGAAGGAAGTGGCCGTGGAATAATATAAAGTCATATTCAGGCATTTGCCACGACGGTCTGAGGGAGGAGGCACGAAGAAAACAAAGGAGTATGGGGAACTGAAAGGCGGATAGAATTTGCAACGAGATGGAGGGCAGCGAGTTAGGTTAGAGGGGAGGTGAAGTTGAAGTGAAAACGGTCCGGAAGGACGTGAAAGAGTTAGGACAGAACAGAATACGACACAGATAAAGCCATAACGATGGTCAGAATACACGTAGTTGTACGTATGCGGGCGAATGGAAGAGGAAACAGAAGAGGGGGAAGGGTAATGGAATGCAATAGCAATCAAGAGCGGAATCAGAAAAGGGTTGCAACAAGCAGAAACCAAACTAACAATCTGCAAACAGATTTAACTCGCAACACGTAGGGTTGTGGGGAGGGACTGGGTGATTTTAATTTGAAAGGTCCGTACGCCTAGTCATTTTCTAATTCTAATAGATTTAAACAAAAACGGGTGTTTTTAGCAACTCACAATTAAAAAGAATGGTCCACCACCAGACGGTACAAATGTTTACAACAAAGTTCAAACGTTAAATGCAGAAATACAGCTGCTGTTCTATCAATATTCTCCATCGTCTTTACCGGTTCCCTGCAGAACTATATGAACGCAAATCTGTAATCAAATCAGTGAGTATCGGACTTGGAGGTCATATCTCCGGGTGTAAGGTCTCACAACCAGCTCTAGGAATCAAATTCTATATTTTATTACGTAGACAGGGTAAGATATATTGTAACTCTGAATTCTCGTGCACCCGGTTAGACACAGAAACGATACCCATCATTACAGTTTTATAGGCACGGTATCGCGAGCTCATGAATTCGGCATGTTTTTTTTTCAAAATAGGCTTATACGCTACATACGAAATCGAATGGTTTATAGCAACGAGATAGAAATGATAAAAAAAGAGTTCAAATCGAAAAACACATCTACAAACATAGTGCACTAAACAACACTAAATGATTATCTAGAACCTGATAGAAAACGCAATGGAAAGTGTAACACCCTAAATAAATTAGAATGGCTGACGACTGCAGTGGGGACCGATAACACAGGGACACAATGAATAAAATAACCAGCAATTAACGGATCTATGACGTCATGACACAGTAACGCAGGCACACTGACATTAACGACAACCACATCATCAGGATCGATCCGTAAACATGTAAAAACAAAAGGTATCACTCGGTGCGAGCAGGCACGCTACGTGTTTTCCAAACTTGGGGTAAAAATGTAAACCAACCGAAACACTGAACTTGCTGCGTTGTATGACTAATGCTACAATTCACGTCGTTAAACGGGAATATAAAATCGTAAGAAAAAAAAATGCTTCATAAAATAAAGTCCTCTAAATACAAAATTGTACGCTGACTATTGGGAGACTAGAATCAAGCAGGAAATACATAAAACGTGACTTGATACTTCTGTAGACGGACTAAATGACCGAATAATTCAAATACGTACACAAAAACATGGACAGACTTAAGAACACAATGATTATTTAAACATGCGACATCATCACATGATATTTTCAGTCAATTCTAAACACACAATCGTCCACGGATCTTGCGAACTCAAAAGTTTTCTTCCGAGTTCTTCACTTGGTCACTTCGTCACCAATCTAAGATATGTAACCTTCAACGCGTCTCAGCGGCTTCTATTCGTGTCTGGTCTACTCATATGGTTCAGAGTTCGCCTTATAAAGCTTCAACAGAACAGAAATGGGACCCAACAAGTTTCCTCTCCGCATTTCTGTTACGTTTACAAGTTATTCCATACTCCTAATATAAGGAGTGCCGACTTGTTCATGTACGTATCTTCCATTCACAATATTTTTAGTAAATTCCAGTACAAAAACATCAGGTAATTTCACGACTAATTCTATTAATTTGGCATAAAACAGATCGGGGTAGTAAACGACAGACCAGCTATTATTCTGGAGACTCGTGGAATACAAACTGAAACGGTGAAACGGAGAAGTTCTGTGGAAGATTCTATGTGCTTTATTATATACCAAAGTGGATCTGCATATTGGAGAACTAACGCAGAACATAACAAACAAGTAAATTATCAGGAACAAGCCGTACTAAAACTAAGCATGTCATCAATCACGAAGGATAGGTCTTGTTCAAAGACTGGGAAACTGTACACGTCTGTAGGTTAAAGCCACACTTTGTATTTCATATCAAAGTGGAACTGCAAGTTGGAGATTTGATTTAAAATTCTATAACGGGGGGAATTATCAGGAACAAGCTATAATATATCATTATTTACAAGAATGCATTTATTCTCAAAACAGAGAAAATTTGTTCAAAAAGACACGGATGTAGTACAAGCATGTGTGGGTAACGAAAATTAGTTTTAACGCAAAGGTGAACAGTTTCCCTAGGACAAATTACAAAAATATTTATTCAGGACATCAAGAGAGAACCAGTCTTCATGTAACCCAAAATCTCATTAACGTGTTGACAAAAGCTCCTCATTTAGGATTACGCAGTATCAGGTCCACTCTCACAACCTACGCATGATCCATGTATTAATATCCTCCCATCCACGCCCACGTCACTGGCCTCTGTCCTATTTTCTTGAGTATCTCAGATCAAAATATGTGCCTCATTTTCCCCATTCATGCCGCGTGTCCTGCCCATCTTATCCCATTTTATTTAATGACCTCAATATTATACAGACATTTTTACGAAACGCTGGCATCTACCCACGAGTCCACGTGGCGTCATTATCGTCTTCCTGAGCGCTGTGAAAACTTAAAATCTCATAAAAAATTGGGTACCTCCTCACTGTGTGACTTTCTCCAAGCTCCTGTTATTTCCACCTTAGGATCGAACATTCTCCTCAGAACTCTGTTCCCGCACGCCTTCAATCTGTGTCCTTATCTTACGTACAGATGAAAATAAAGTTTCAAATCCGTGGAAAGCAAGGAGTGACGTTCAGACAGCGGCATTGTGGTTTGATGCGCCGTACAGCCTACTAGTTGTATACCAACATTTCGGAGGAACATACTCCAAAAATAAAGGTAAATACAGCGAGTTTCCCACAGATGTTGGCATCGAACCAGAAGCCTACACGGCACAACACAGCCCAAAAGATCGATATCTAAAACACATCTACATGAAAATGACAAATCCTGAAAATGTTACACGTACAGATTTTTAGCATGAAACCCTTTAAGCCTCTTGACAATGAAGTTTCTTTTTATACACCCTGTCACAAACCATCCAGAATCCTAGTTCACTCGCAGAGTCACTGAATAATATAACACCGCGATGTGACGTCTATATCTGAGAGTCGGGAAGGTTTATAGAACGCACAGAGCTGAAACGAAGCCACTTCTTCTGACTGAGCGTCGAGAGGGGATTGGGTGGGGTGCGTGTGTAATTATTTGAACGTGGAAGTTGGTGGCGGCTATGCTGCGGATATAAGTTTTAATTAGGTGAGTCAACACGCAGCCCAACACACGTACATGCGTCACACATCCACAGGAAACTCCACCAGTGGTGTAAAAGATTACATTATCTGTATGCTATGTCATAGTTCGCCGAATCATTTATAACTACCACGCGAGTAAGCAAAGCGGTAAGGCATCTGTAATGTATTCAGCTGTTATCAATCTAATTGTATTTATAAATTACACTTTATTGTCAGAGTCCACAGAACATTGACGTTTCATGGGATGAGCGTGTAGATTGGGTGGAAAAAATAATACACGCTGAATTTTGGTGGGAGGACACCATGGGAAGAGTCCACTTAGAAAACCCAAAATGGGGGCGTAAGATCAAATGACAGGAAAGGTAAACTTCTGAGATGGGAATAAGTCATTCAATTTAAGGTCTGACAATTTTTATGTTTACAGGAATGAAAAAACATGTTTCTCTAAAGCAGTTTTGTAGGAAAATGGTACATGCAAAGCCATAAATACAAGAATGTTCGTTCGATTACTATAAACACTATAACGAATTCTCTAGCTAATATGGAATATACTCATTGGCCCGTTTATATTCAAAAGAAAACTCGCAAAAATTTAAACATCTTAGACAGTCGTACGGTCCCTTAAGATAAAGATTCAAGGATTAGGTTACCTTATGTTACTCGAGTCTGGGAAACAATACAGAAGAAACGCAGATTGTGATTGTTTTTCAACTTAAATTTATTTAAAAATCGCATACCAGAAGTATTACAATTATTCGAAGCACTAAAGTGAACCATACCAAGAGCGACTCTGTAAAATTCTCTCTCAGCGTCTATACACGTATCTAACATGAACAATTTTTGCAGTATGCCTTGGGTCTCATCAGAAAATTCTGCAGCGCATAAATATCCTAGAAGATGAGGTAATGGATCGAAAGGCTTCTTAAATTTAAGACCCGGCGTGCAGTGCTAAGTTATAAAAGTCATTTTAAGATTGAGAAAACTTACATCACAAAACTTTCACTTTTTAAACTGATTCCAAATTACACTTTCTTATATTACAAAAAACTATTTCTGAAAATTATGCAAAGAAAATAATAGGATTATTAATATATCGAAACTGATCCCATCAAAATTTTAAAGACAAATTTTAAATTATATTGTTCACGGGCTTTCCGTTGTAGAGCGCCTGTGATGTCGCGTTTAGACTACAAGTCGGGCAAATGAAAATCACTCCAGCCAGTGCGACTTGCACACAAAACAAAGTTGAGCTCACAAGAACACGGAATAATTTACAGCCATGATGGACCACGCAAGATGGCAGTTAAAACGGCAGAGACGTTTTCCCTCGTTTCAGACAAGTTTAAATGTAACACCGTAACTTCTGGAAGAGAGGAAGAGTTAAAAATTTACCACGTGTGTTTATGAATAATGTTTAGGTACAATGCATCTTTATTTTACTTCGCTTCTAAATACATTTTCAATGCATCAAGTAACTCTATATCACTGGAAAACTAGCAAACACACATACAAAAAAAAAAGTACAAATAAAACGCATATAAAATCTCGGAGAAATTATTTGGATGAAGTTTTTTTTGGGGGGTGATAGAGTGAGAAAAGTAGAATAGATAATATAATATTAAACCCTTAAGTACATTTAAAATAATACTACAGACGTGGAAGAGACAGTACGCCAGGTGTTAACAGTAACCAGTTTCACCAACATAAAGCCACTTACGTCACTGTTTCATTAGACACGATGTAACAACCATTCAATTATTTCATCAACGCTGAAGAATTTGTATTATTAAGCCGGATGAGAATGGTCGCCGAGAAAAATGATAATAATGGTTTATTATAACATTGAGAACAGCTTGTTTGAAGTGTAAAGTCACAAGAAATTCATAATTAGCAAACAATTATCTTCAGTCCGAAATTACGTCTAACGACTGAAAATAATGTTCTTCTTCTGGGATCTCGTACAAATCTATCCACGTTTCAGAAGGTTTTACTGCCTCCATCACCGGGACTGACGATGGAGGCAGTAAGCACCTCTAAAACGTCGCTCAATTTCTATTAGGCAACACGGCACACGGTCACACAAGACTCGATGCCGTGAGAACCTGAAATCTCACAACGTTTTGTTGAAACCTGTTCTTAATAAACTCACAAAAAATTTCTTCCGTGTGTATTTTTAATGTGCACAATTTAAAACAGAATCCAATGGCTCTCTACAATGTCATAAATTACAAATCAGAGTTCAGAATATCGTGCCCAAATTAATTATTAATAATGTAAATGTTTACGTATTCTGAAAACCTACAAAAACATGACAAATCAGTGACAATGATGCAACTATAGTATTCTGCTCACTCTGCTCCGAACCCGCGGTCTCTTGGAAATAATAACTGGCCGTCCGGACGCTATTTTTTTAGAAGCGATGAGTTCACTCACAAACTTACTTCGGTCGGTAATACCAGCGGCCATAAAAACGTCGCTTATGAAGCCACATCCACTAAGCAAACTACACGACAAAAGAAATGCACAGACAAACAAGAGAGACGGTAGCCAGTCATGTGGCGGAACAGTCAAAATCCTACGTGTTACTGGATCAATAAATATCATGGTAAATGGCTGGCTGTCTTCTGGGTTGTAGCACCGTGTAGTCTGGTTGAAGGTAAATTTCTGACGCACCACCGTGAAAACCTCAAATCCTACTAAATATCATGGTAATCAACGATTAACATTTCCCAACGTTGCCTCTCCTTTCGCTGCAGGTATCTGAGCTGACGTGTCTTGTCTCTCTGCCCTCTCCCAAACACTTCCACGCAAAACAGGGAATATAATAAAGTTAAGGGACTGTACCTAGGTATGAGAAGCCAGAGCCATTAACTCTGTATTATTTTTGGGCGTGGTGCATAGAAAAGGGGTCACTTTACATTCACAGCATATAAGCTGATGGACATCCAGGAAAAGCAGCTTTTTCAACAATTCTGTCCGAAACCCATACATAAGCATCGTATGTCATTTTGTTTTAACACGTAGATAAGGAAACTAATATAGCATCTCACTTAATACAGCACATCAGATCAAAGTTTTCCAGCGAGCATAAAAAATGGAGTAGTGTATGATTTGAGGTTTTCACAGCGGTGAGTCTGAAGATTTCCGTCTTCTGGGTTGTTGCGCTGTGTAGTCTGGTCGATGTTTACCAACGTTTCAGAGGTCATACTGCCTCCGTCATCAGGGTGATTCATTGATGAATCACCCTGATGACTACACAGTGCAACAACCCAGAAGACAGAAATCTTCAAATGGAGTAGTGGTGTTTCTATCCCGTCAATTCTCTGAATACAAAGAACTTTGCAAAAAGATTTAGAGAACAACTGTATGCGTATCCTAATCTTATCTGTTGACCTTTGACTGAACAACTTCAGACTTTCATTCGGCAACTCTTCACAATCCCAAAGCAACTAACGCCACCCGGATGGGAGGACATCCATGACCCGTCAAAGTACTTCAACGGGTAATACAGGGCAGGTTTTATATAACACAAGATAACACTTTCCCCCCCCCCCCCCCCCCCCCCCCCCAGTAAACAGACTTTAGGGCTGTGTGATGCGCCACGCACTGACCTACATCGCTCGTGGTGGCACGTCTATTTAATCTTGTGACAAATGAATGTGAATGACGGCGCTATATATGCTGTGATTTGATGCAGATAAGCTTCCTGCATATCAGTGGGAGTCATCTGCAAGGGAAAGGTAAATAATTATCCAGAGTCTTGATGGATTGGAAACGCTGGCGTTAGGTACCAGAGAACTCGTCATAACCACCGCTTATAGACGGACGGAGAATTATGACAAGAATCCTCACGACCACATTCATCTCTTCCAGCACACCGAATGGAACAAAGGAAAGACTTCAAAACAACGAATCTCTGCGTGTGCAAACTCCATGAGTCTTCTGCAAGAAGTGCATAATGAATGCATATTTTGCGTAAGTGTAATCTATAAAACTATCGAACGTATTTTAATTAAATTAATTATTACACGCGGGGTGGTAGCGAGTGTTGGCACCAAATGTGATAGGAAAACTTTAATGTTGCTTCCAATCAGCCGAATATAACATGGACTCCTTTATGAAAATCAAATTCAAAGCAAGATATCTAAGTACCGACTGAATTTAAATATTTGACATCTTTTTCCAATGTTTTCCGTATGGTGAATACTGAACGAAAAGAATTTGTAGTTTCAGAGGTCCTTGCTGCGATGGTTTATCACCCTGATAATGGAGGCAGCAAGACCTATGAAACGTTGGTAATATTCTACCAGACTACGCGGAGCTATAACTCAGAAGACAGCCAGAACTCACAGCCATGAGAACCTCAAATCTTAAAAGAAAAACAAATACGGAAAAAAACATTCATGATCTTACTGACATTCGAACCTGTGATGTAGTGAATTAAATTTTAACCCATAAACCAAATGGCTACAAGCAGATTATGATAAAAATATTAAACTTATTTCAGGCAAGTTGGCAGAACTGATATCAAATTTTCGCTTGTGCTGACAACTTTCTCTGACACACTGTACAGTTCCAAGGCACGACGGAACATTCTGTATGATTAATTAAACTTCTTGTCAACAACAGGTTCTTATATGAAGTTCCGTTTTATAATAACTCCAGCGAGATTTACGAACTTCCATTAATAAAAATCTCGAAACTGTTTTCTTCAGTTTATAATTTTGGTAAACAATCCATCCCTACAAATTTAGATTAAACTTTGACTCTGTCACACTTTAAAGGTATATAAGCCGCAGGCCGATGACCGGATATGGACTGCGATCATTTCTGGAAGGGTTAAGTGATAGAAACAGTTTCTTAAAGCATCTTTCGGGTAATTCCAACCGTATCTTCACATGACACACCATTTCCTAAGGTTTTGACAGTGGTTCACGTTCATTGCAGCCGCTTCTAAGCGCAACATCGTATTGAACTAACGCCTTCGTCTTAATCGGGATCTACAGAAAGGGTGAGATGGCTGGGCATGTAGCAGGTAGGGGAGGTGAGAAATACGTACGAATTTAAGTCGGAAAACAGAAACGAAAATCAATCATTTGAAGTATCTGGGTGTACATGAGAGGAAATAGTTTAGATTCGTTCGGTTTAGGATTGGGTCTATGACGGGCTGTTGGGAACACGGCTAAGAATTTTCGGGGTCAATAACAGATAGGCAACTTTCTGACTGCTGAGCTTGTAAAGAACGACTTGCTACACGTAGTTTGTTATTAGGTTAATTAGTTCTTCAAGGCCGACTTCCCCTTCCGACACGTGCAATACCCAGAAGACCTTAACAGCAGAGACTGTAAAGACACAGTGAAGATGGTACAATCATTGCAACTAGTGTGAAGAAAATTCAACTCTCAAAGTTAGGATTACGTTAGCTTGAACTTCCTTTTGACTTATTTACAGTGTTACAGCCATGAATAGCAATGCGGCTAAGTTTATTATAAATCAACATATCAATTTATCGTAAAACTTTGCATACCGTGTAGTGTATTAGAATATAGAGTATAGTGTTAATAGTTGTTGGTTTGCTTACTCTATATCAATTTATCGGTTTAAAAATAATATAACGAAGGCGAGATTTAAGGTTCGTTCGGCGGTGAGTTTGAAAATGCCTTCCAGTATATCAAATCTAAAACTTCTTGACGATGGTGAAGAGTCAATTGAATAAAAATTTTCTTGGATATTATCCATCGTCTAGTAAATATAAAACGTAAAACGACGTTTCGGAGATGGGACTCTATCTCCGTCTTCAGGTTCCTTTTTATTCCGGGACTTTCACTTTTTTACTTTGTCCGGAGATAGGGATTAGCTCTATCTAGTGGGCCCAACTGTGTAGGAACCTGAAGACGGAGATAGAGTCCCATCTCCGAAACGTCGTTTTACGTTTTATATTTACTAGACGATGGATAATATCCAAGAAAATTTTTATTCAATCGCCTTCCAGTATGTTGCGCAAAACCCCAAAAGACATTTTCAATATAACAGAGCTTACAATTAATAAGTATATAATATATAAATTTGAACAAAAAAAGGGAAAACAATTTGATCAGAAACTTCAGAGGGAAAACAAGACAAAAATCACTGCAGATACCAAGGTGTGTCTGGAGGGACAGGGTAACGTAATGTTAAAAGAGACCTTAAAGAACCAGAATGTAAACATGTAAAGTGTACTGAAATACTTCGAAATGGGATCCGACAACGCACTTGTCTGAAAGCTGGGAAGAAAATTCGTGGTCCAAAGAACCAGATAACTTTTGGCCGTGCAAGCAGTCAAAGAGGATTCCGTACGAAGGACTAAACTGGGATCTTCAATCATAAGAAAAGTCTACAGTACTTTAAATTCATTCAGAGTGCGCGACGTTGTTACATCAACGATCTCTCCATCCAAATAAGACAATAATATTACGAAACAGAAGTGCTGAGTTTAGTTTGTAAGTTTCTGTATTGATATACGTATAATCCGATGATAAGATATGTAAGACGAACTCGTACCTGTCTATAGCGAGGGTCACCAATTTTTTCTTCTTTTGGGGGCGAAGGTTATCTGAATTCAAAACAATCATCATACGCTTCTACACACGATAGCGCCCGCGTTTCAGAACAATACTTTTCAATACCAAGGGGTAATTCAACATTTTGCCACAAATTGTAACCTCATAACAAACCAAAAGGCGTTAAGTTCTAGCATAATTCTTTTTCAATCAAGTGCTTAAATAAAAGATCTCGCGAGTACTTGAATATATTTCCGGCACTACCACGGTGCCCGTGGGCATACGTTTGGTGAACCCTGCTCTATAGCAGGGATTTACGTTTCAAGGGATTTCTGTTTAATAAATGTAATAAAGTAATAAAGATTTCCTTGTCGTATTACACTCAGCATATTAACAGAATACAAGCAATTTTCAAAATTACGGTATAAAAATCAGGGATGTTATATTACACTTCCATATTACGGACATCAACACATGCTGTTACAGGAAACTTCCGTTGAAATTGCTTAACAAATAACACGCAGCAACTGCCCGTTTTCAATTACTATCTACCAATCTAAATAATTAAATTCGTTCTACATTTTCCTGGAGTAAATGCAGAAAGGCGCAATCTCACATCGTAAAAAATCCACAGTACAAAGTTCGTAGGCGTGTTCTTATCTGATAAATTGTACCACTTACTAATTCCTATTATATTCCACAGTTTCGTAGGAACGTGTCGCCTGTATGTACAACCATGAAGATGGAAACTGAATGTTGTTCCGAAATGTTGGTATACAATCAGCTCGACATGTGGCACGCTTGGGAAACAAGAAATGATTACACTTAAGACAAAGGAGAAAGTGGATCTAATATTAAAACTGATCTTAGTGGAAGAAAGCGTGAACTTGTGAACAGGATTCTACTCTCTCAGAGCAGTCTCTCTGTGAACACGATATTGAACTTGCGGGTTAATTTCTTAACTGGATCATCAACTATATATTTTTAAGAAAGCCCCTTACACCATGGTGTAAGTTGTTTTTGAACGTATGCTACAGTTAATATTGATGGCCCGTCATACTGTCTGCACACGCCGTTGTGACAACTTGGTTTCTTTTGGGTTTACTATGTTGGTAGCGCCGCGTATACCTGTGTTTATTACATTACAAGTGGCGGCAGTTTGATGCTATTCGTAGTTATTAACTCTGCCTGACATTATCTGATTATTCTGAACTAGGAGCCTGTAAAACTATGAATTACTTATAACAGTGAATATTATACAGGTGTCCAGTGAGCACTGTATAGTCGCGTTCTGATATACTGGAACGATGTATAAAATATCAGGGGCAAGCACATAATTACAATTCGGAAGAAGTGATTAGGCTTTTTTAAACATTTGTACACATGATGAAATGAAAGAAAATCGAGTTAGAATGTTTTGGTAGTGAGGATACAAAAATTAACGTGAAGAACAGATGACTGGTGAATCTTCATAAACCTAATATAATATCATTTTACACTTTGGTCATAACACTACAGAAACGAAATCTTGATACGATAATGCAGAACTGTTATTAAACAGCAGTGTTTGTTTTGAAGGAAGCATTAACAACAACGATTTAATAAAACACGAATATTAGACGGTTTAAGAACCTAAAAGACCACTGTTTAAAGAGAATATTCAAAAACGTATTCACAAAGTGCATCTTTAGTCCATTGCCAAAAACACGTGAATCCACTCCCACGTATAGAACAGTTTAACATGACCATTCAATGTAGGCTTCTTACTAAGACAAATTCTCCCATTCCAAATCAAAATTTTTATTAATCTCACACCGTTAACGTAGTTTAATAAATAATGAATAGATAATGTAGGAGTGAGAGGATAAAATGTTGACAGGAAATTCTGACGCAAGGATGTCACTTCAAAGGTAAAGGCGTTGACAGGAAACTAATATTAAGATGAATCTTACACATACAGGTCTGAAGATGTAAAGTGTATTTAACAGGGTTTGAATGCAGTAAAGTGGCTGGAGTTTGCAAATCGACCTTTGACCCTGTCCTTTCTTGAAAGCAACGTGTTTCTTGAACTATAAATATTCCAGGAAGATCCCTGGAGAAGATATTTACGTAACGTGTCCCTTCCTTCATTTTATAACATTTAATACAGATTCAGAGGAAAAAATACGCCATCATGCACCACATCATCATGCATCGCTGGCTTTAAATACGCCCACACACATTGTAGTATGAAAATCATGTTCACCAATTATCACATTCATATTCAACTACTACTCCCCCTGACCCATTTACATGAACAGTGTGCTAATACTATCTGCAATTAACATTTGTCATTTCGTCATTGCTACTCGCTTAGATAGTTAGTAGAGCTCTGACAGCGATCATTTTTACAATGACACAATCGTTTCAATATTAGTCATTGAACTAATAAGGTTCAACTTTCAATAATAACCGCGTATCATACTGATATAACTACTGTACTTTTTATCTATCATGCCTCATCGGACTTAAAAATTTCAATCAATTTATGAACTTACGGTGATGTCAATGCGAACAATGAAATATTAATGTATATCATATAAATTAGTCGGCGTACGTTTGTCCCTTTATGACTTATGGATTATGCAAACAGTCCATAAAACCATAAAAAAACTGTACTGTGGTGACATAAAAGAATTTAAATATGTATTTAAAATGAAGCCAGGTTTCGGAATACTTTAACATGCAAATGCATTACAAAATGTCATACGTGTTACGTGCTTAATACTTCAGCATAATATCAGGCTATTCCACAACCCAGGCAGTTATGGAACTCTAAATGGACATATTTAATGCATGGGTCTAGCGAGTTTTGATAAAAGTGGAGGTGGGAATAAACGAACATCAAGGGTGAAAAGTTGTTTTCCACGTGAATAAATATTTTCCAAATACATTTACTGCAAAACCCATAACCGACTGGCAGTGACGCTAATTTACTGCAGATACAAATCTGTTGTTGCAAAACTAATCACATTACACAGAACTAAATATTAAGTCTGTTTGGTATTTTGTTAAATGTTATCCACACTGAAGTATGTTTAAACAACAGATCTGAAAACAACGACAAAAATTAATTGCTTGCAGGATTAACCATTTTTGAGAACATATATGTTTGATTTCTGCTCCAGAAAAATTGTGGCTATTTTCCGTAAAAACGAAACAAGATAAAATTTTTCCAACAACATTTAGCACAGACGCCGAATATCAAATTTAATCTAAACCAGTCGTGTAGTCTTTAAGTCGAATCGTACAGGCACGACTCCTCATGAAGTGTTCATATTTTCCACTTCGTTCAAGAAATTCCTAGCAACGGATCTGCGAACTCAACCATGCCCCGCCTACTGTAAACCAAACGTTGCGAGAAGTATTTACGAATTATACATACAATTAAAAATTCTTAGCACCTACCTATGTACCTATCAATATACATACCTGTCTACCCATATATCTACCTATCAATATGTACAATTTACATGAGCTCCGATTTTGTCCAACTTCTCTTTTGATGCTAGACGTTGATGTTACAGTCTACTGTCCCTCAATACTCCAGTTCCTACCTTATTGACAAGATTATAAACAATGTTTCAGTCGCGAACTCTAACCCCGGGAAACGTTCTTCTGAATTGCCCCTAACTCTGCACTACAGAGTTACAGGCTAATTCACCCAAGATTCACATGGAAACACCCGATGCTCTAGAAACTTATCCGTGTGCCACAGAAAGGAACACTAAGTTATGTGAAATGTCGCGAGAAAATATAATACCACTTCCTCAGCACTGTAGCGTCTTGCGTTAAGAAACAACTGCCAAATATCCTCCCTATATTTCTTAATCTCACCCATGTCACAGAGCATGGTGCAAAGATTCATATTGTCTATATTCGACATCTCTCTCAGCGATGTTAACATCAGTTTCTGAATGAACTTGCGCAGCCCACAAGCGACATGTGAACGAGGGAACTTCCAGTGGACGGCTGACAACGCCAGAACCTGAATCCACACTTTTCCCAGTCCCGACACAAAGGCACACTTTAATCTGTTATAAAATGTGGGCCAGATGCCACCATCTTCATACGAAAACCACCGACACCACAGCCGTGCTCTGCAAATTCATGTTATGGCACCAGAAAATCCCCTCATGAGTTAATAAAAATCAGAAATTGCAAAAACAAAAAAACAAAAAAACAACGAAATTTCACACAGAATACACACACAGCTGATCAATAGTCACATAAACACAGAGAAATTTAATGAGTGCGTGACCTCATGACGTCACAGCTACTGTGGCAACACGTCAATACTGCTAGCAGATAGAGGTCAGAGTTCAAAAATACGCTTGCAGGTGCCACGGCACGCGGTGCTATTCGAAAGTGTGCTTCCTGCTGGTGTTTGCCGTAAATCTCAGTGCGCTGAGAGATTTCTGTCGGTGGGAAGCATTTCAGTTTCTTGTAACATATCTGACGGATGCATTTATCCAATTTTAGAACAAGAAACTTGGACAAGCAAGGGGTTATAATTAGTACACAAAACCAACAATAAGTAACTTATTCTCAGGTGCAATTCTGTCCCCACGTAATCGTCCATTCTTCTTCAATAGTTACAGTTTGAAAGTGATATTTGGGGAGTAATGGAATATTTTAATTAAGTCTCGCCTATCACGGCCGTATAGCGGTATTGCACAGGGTTTGTAACAAATGCTAAACTTATGCATGACGCAATGATATATGGGAAAAATATATTATTCATTCGTGAAATGACCGTGGCACATTTTAAGACACTAACTGCTGGAATTAAAGGGAAACCACGACGAAACTTTCACACAGGACAGTTGGCTGAAAGGCTGACCATCTAGCCTAGGTACTTCCTGATTACAAGTCAAATACACAACAGACGAGCTGACCTAGTCATGGCGGTTACATTACAAAGCGAACAGAACCACTTTCTTTTGATTTGTATTCCTTCAATTTCTCATTTTCGTCAGCAGCTCATTGACGTACTACAGTCCATGAGACGAGACAAGACATTGGATGTAAACATACAAGAGCGTGTGATCATTATGTAATCCCTGTTTCGCGGGATCCATTGGCGCTCTAACCTCCAGATCACGTGAAATGACTAGAGGACTGTTCACCGACTATCTCGTCTAGTTCATCGGCAATCAATTTAAATATTTTTATTTTTTTCTACTTCTTACAAGAATGATCATTCTGACACATTCCAGGTAGCAAAGTACAAGAAGTATAAACATAAAACAAACTTTCGATAGCATTCTTAACCTCTAATTTATTCTTGCTTCTGTTTACATCTTTTTCCGCGCATAATACTCAAGGGACCACATAAAAGTTCATATGAAGGCGGGTTTTCATTCAATCCTTTGAACCTTTTGAACACAGGTTCATTCTCCTTTCCTTCTTCTTCCCAATTCATAATTATTTTCTTTCCAATTATTTTACTCCCACATAATAAGTACCAATATACAGACAACAGTGATGTCGCCTACCGTGGCTCACCTGTCTAATACAGTGTCTAGACGGTCTTTGAACTCGTGTACGTAACGTCACGAACGCGATTATATTACTGCAACCACTGTTGCTCCAGCCGAGATTCCAAGAGGGTACCTCCAAACTACGTAATACGAGGGTTAGTATCTGCATTACGACGTTCAATTGTAATCCAATATGGACATTTCCTGTAATCAATGTATCCATATTAATGAAAGGCTTTCTCTAAGAATAATAATACTGGGAAAACAACTCTCTATTGGTTTGATAGAGATACGATCTGATAAAATTCAATTACAGGAGAAGTCTAAATTAAAACCGAATGGCTGACCACTCGAAAGCAGTTTCCACTTCCGGCACATTTAAGTACCACTGTCCTCTGCTAAAGCGAGAAACAGCGATAAAACGAATATTCAATATTAAAACACAAGTTCAAAAAACAAACACCAATAATATATCTGTATTTCGTAACTGAATTTCAAGCTATAGAAACCATATCATCATTTTAATAGCAAAATAATTTTAAAGGCAATTTTTTATTAACTGAAATTCAGAAATGCGATAAACTGTTGTCACGTGTCTAATTAGTGTAAAACGATCTTAATAAATTCAAACCCCCGTTATTTTATAGTGACCTTGGGTTGCGCACAAAACTTGGTCGAGTCTATTCTCAGGAACTTTGTAGGATGTGAGTGTGTGAGTCGTTCTGACAGCTGCGCACGAGGAAGGTCGGAAGTGCGTGGCCAGTATAGCATTTTACAGCAGCTATAATACGTCGGCTATAAAGAAGTATATCACAAGGCAAAATTATGCACAACCAAACAAGAGAAAGCGAGAAAGTGGTCAGCCAGAACTCTGGTGGAGTAACAATAAGACGCTTGCGTGATAATGTAACAAATAAATCTCATGGTGAACAAGTGTCCAATGTCCATAGCTACTTGAAACCATACAGTAATCTTAAATTGTTCTGAAGGAGTGCTAAAAGATCGTGTTCCAAACTTTTTGCGAGGAAGCTGTTGAACCAAGTCACAAGAAATATCAGGGACTGGGTATAATTTGTTTGGACGAAAAATCCGAAGTCTATTTTAGTAAACAGAACTATGAGAAATGAACCAATACCACGCACCTGTGAAGTTCCCCAAACTTTCGTTTGGATTCAAAACCTGTGCTTCCAAAATAAATGTTTATAATCAAAGAAGCATTAGAACACTTTTCAAATACTTGATTAAGAATCTATGCACGTTCTCGTGAAATGCCGGTCACAACTGTTTTCCAATGACGACGGTAACATACGAGGTGCGATCGGAAAGTTTCTAGACTGTGTCAATAGCGGGCGAACCGGATGTAGTACGAGCTTCTGCCTTTAGGGGGTACGGCCTACATTCATAGTGAATCAGTGTGCCAGCCGGCATCATCGAATTAGCATTTGTTTCTTAGTTACGGCCGTTTTGGTAGTGCATTACACCGACCCTCCTGCGATTTCGGAATGGCGTGTGCATCAAATTTTGCCAAAGACTCGCCAAAACGGCTACGGAAACCTATGAAATGCTAAAGCAAGAATTTGGGGAGTCCGCAATGGGTCGTGCACAAATTTTTGTGTGGCATTCACGTTTTAAAAATGGCCGAACCTCTGTCGATGATGACGAGCGTTCTGGACGACCATCTTCGAGCACAACGCCCGAAAATGTTACGAAGATTCGGCAGGCCATTCACGAAGATCGACGTCGTACCATCAACGACTTGTGCGACATTGTTGGGATAGGCTATGGGACCTGTCAGCTGATTCTAAAGGAAGAACTCCACATGCGACGCATCCTGTCTGAGGACCAGAAGCAGAATCGACTTCTCGTTTGTCAGGAGCTCAAAGATCTTGCAAGAACCGACCCCAACTTCCTTTCTAAGCTCCGTGTGACTTCTTCCTCTTCCCAAAGATGAAAATTCAGCTAAAGGGAAGGAGATTTGAGACGATAGAAGAGATTCAGGCAGAATCGCAGTTGGTGCTTGACAGGCTGACAAAGAAAGATTTCCAGGGATGCTTCCAGGCTTGGCAGCGGCGCTGGGATCGTTGTGTTCACTCCCAGGGGAACTACTTCGAGGGTGATGGATGAATTTAATACCTGAGATAAGTGTACGGGTTTTTATAGGCGAAGTCTAGAAACTTTCCGATCGCACCTCGTAAGCAATGAATTAGCGCGTCAGGAAAGCGAAGACAAGACCGCCTTCTGCTGCTAAAACAAAGATCCGTGTCAGAAGAAACGGACATGCAAGTTCAGTAAACATCCAGCAGTGCGGTTAGCAAGCAATAACCTCAGCTAGTCAAGAAATTCTCTGCTGAACGTACATTATCGTGTTCACAAAATCACACCAATGGACCCTATCCTGACAGAAATGAATCCAATCCACAGTCACTTAACTTCTTTATTTAAGATACAGTTTGAAATCATTATAACATCAACGCTATGACTCACTAAGGAGTTTCCTCCCTTCACATTCTGCATGCAATTTTATACTCCTCTATCTTGATTAACCTAATAATACAAGGCGAAGAGCATAAATTATTACGCTCCTCATTATATAATTTTCTTCATCCTCCTTTTACATCCTGTAACACATCCAAATATTCTCATCTACATTTCATCACCCTCATTTTATGTCCGTTCCTTATAGCGAGATAAAATTTCGAATGAACGTATGTTTATCAGCATTGTGACAAAAATATTAACAGACCTACACATCAGACCAAAACAATTATCTTCAAGTAAACTGGGCTACATTGCAGACCTGTACTCAAGGTACACCCAGTTCGAATCTCGATTCGGTTACCTGACTTTCCTGTGTTTACTTTGTCTCTGTAGTTCTAAAAGGCAAACGGATGATACCTACAAGCACCTTCCGGCCGACTCCTTTCTAATCCTTACCTAATCGACATTACGAACTATATTCCCCCCGCACTCGACGTTATTATAGTCTCTGCAATAAAAACGAGACACTGGGTCGTTTCATGTGCTTCGTCGAACAGCGCAGAATTACCCACAGATAAGTTTGATAAACGTGTTCTGTTACCTGTGTATGTAAAGCTCCTCCCCGCTACACCCCGTTTCTCTACACATCATACATACCATGTTAGTAGGCGGTATATGATAAACGGTGTCTCTATCCGTCTTTAATCTTGGACATGTAGGAGCACGGACGTAATAACGTTTACGAGTAATTATCAAATATAGACTACGAAGTACAAAGTCGAAATAAATTCTTCCTGTTTATCTCAAAGAGAACAGTTTAATGTCAAGAGCCATTTAAATTATTTTCCTAGCGTTCATAGGAAACCAAACAACGCTCTCTGGTCTGTACATAACCCTACTTAACGTAGCCTCACATACTTTCTGTTTTCTAGTCACCTCTATCCGCCACGGTGGTCTAGCGGTCAGAACACTAGCCTTGTAAGCCTGGGGTCCCGGGTTAAATTCCCGGTGGTGCTCAAATTTATAACTTGTGTTGGGCAAGGCCGTGGTCTATGCATCACGGAGTTTTCCTCCGGGGGCTTCCCCGATTTCTCCGTGGCATCCCAACAATTACTCCATTCACACACAGAAGAAGGCAATGGCAAACCACTTCTGGATCATCTGCCAAGAACGTATATGAACAGGTCTCAGTCCGACAAAGGATGGAAGGATCCTGTTCATATGGACCTGTCGTCAGACAGAACACCACAAATAAAAAAATAAAAAAAAGTCACCTCTGCAAGGATGGGTATAAAACAGCAGCTAATATATATTGGTACTGTTAATGAATATTCGTGTACTCCACAAACAATAAATAAACATTAAAATATAGTTATATCCAACAGTACAGCTAATATTGGCAAAAATACATTAAGACAGTCAATGTTCTAAGGATAATTAATCATTACCACTGCAATCAACATTTGGAAGCAGAGAACAGACCGAAGGTTACGTTAAAGACATTATTACCTTTTCTTCGTAATGGAAAGGTAATGACTTCGAATTTATATTCAGAGACAGACTAAGCAGACTGGTTGGTTCATTAGGAACTATGCCCACTGATGAATAAGCTATTTGGAATACACGACGTTTCGGAAAATGGCTCCGACAAACTAACGAAGGGAGTTAAACTAACTACCAAAATTCCATATTTATCAACGGTTGTAAGTGGCTTTAAAGATATGGAAGGAGGCGACAGTGGTTTGTCTGAGAGAGAAAAAAAAACGTAACAGGATAATTAATCTGTTCTCTAATCGATCGGCTACCTTAAAAACACAAGTAATACGCATTGCCACTGCACTAACCCGCTCAATATTACACTAGAACACGTCGCATTCATTATCCTTACAGGTAGGGAGTATGTTAGCCATGATTAGACTAACTCCAGAGAGCAGCGGCATCCTTGAGAAACTACGTCACACAGTCAAAAAATTCTCAGCCATTTACGGAACCTGAAGGAGAATTACCATGTTCAGAATAGGCCGCCAATGGTCCCTATCCTAAACCAAATTAATCCAGTCCATACTCTTAATCCCATCTCTTCCAGATTCATTTTAATATTATCAATTAATCGGCCCATAACTACCTTCATTTAAAACAACGTCTTAAATATTTTCCTTGTCATGTGTTCCACACACTCGCTTCGGAACAACGGTATCGCTCAGTAAGGCTCAATGGAAAGAATTGCGTAAATAATTTTGTGAAATATTAAACGAAACACAAAAGTTTAAAAGCTTTATTAAGTAATAATTTGAGGGCAAGAAAACTTCAACAGTTACGTCTTTTCTAAGAAGCAAAGTTAAACAGTAGCATGAACAATGGGCCAATTCAAAGGAAGTCTATAAGAATTGCACGCAGAGGCTAACATGTCCTTGGATGTGACACTGAAAATAACATTGTTATTTACGCTTTACGAAAGACACATGTCAGAGCAGCCCTGATACCAAATTTCGTACAAATCCATCAATAAGTTCTTTACATACGTAAGAAATATTAACATCCTGGAATTACTATTACGACCAACAGATGTGCAGCAGTTTCTCGCAGAATATTCTGTACTTGATCGTCAAATCCAGTGCTACGAAGAGTAAACATGGCCGAGTCCGAAGCGCGTAATTGTATTGTCACTAAATTATGAACGCTGGGGAGTGCCATCGAGTGCAATGGTAGTCTGAACAATAGAAGCTGCCAAGGTGAAAATCATATTCGATCCAATACGAAGAGAGGGCGTGGAAGGGGGAAGGAGCGATGTGGCCGGGGGGGGGGGGGGATTTCAGCTTGGGTAGGGCAGTTTATTAATTGCATTACGTACGACAGTTATGCCGCTAGTTCTTCAGGTAAATACTCCCCTCATTACAGAACGATGCAAGTTATGATTCTGGAACATTCCTCTGAGACAGAAAGTAACGCAACGGAGCTGCATGTTTCTTAAGAATTTTTGGACCCATCAATTCAGGCAGGATTAAAGGCCGCCACTGGACTCTATCCTCAGACACATGAATTCTGTTCACATTCTCATAAACCACATGAAATTCATTTTAATATCAGCCTCGTAACTACTTTCAAGTCTCCTAAACGGTGTTTTACATGTAAACTTTCTGACAAAAATACGTACCGCTCACCCCTCACACACAGGCTCTTGTGTAATATTTGGTAAAATGTTGCTACTTTTACGGCGAAGAACTGTCAGCTTCGCCCCCAACCTTCAAGTAGGACCACTACCTGTCGGCTCACCGCGACTACTTCTTCAATGTGTTCCCAGAACTAAATAAAATATTTTAAAGAAATCCATGCACCGCGTTTGCTAAGAATTCTGACTACACCTTCTTACCAGACCTGCCTTTGTCTCGTGTTTCTTATCCAGGCTAACACGAAGGATTGCATTATTATAAACTTCATAGTTTGCATTTTTAACAAACACTGACAGATTAATTAAACTAAAATATGAAAAAAAGATAAATAATCTCTTCTAAAGGGTTCTGACAATGGTTTAATACAATCTGGATTGTTGGGTTTCACACGATGGACAAGGTCCCATGATCCCGAAGCTAAATAACGATAAAGAGGCAAGGATATTTAAAAATGTGCAAGGACATTTTAAAGGACCCGCCGTAGAAATTGTCAGGACACAGAGAGAAATCCACGAACATCCTAAGACAGGACAGTCTCCGGTCCAAGATACCAATTCCGGATCTCCCATAAACGAATCAGCAGTGCTAACCACACGACTGCTACATTCCGTCAATGGCGATTTGCTGAACATTAAATACACGGAAAAGATATGTCAGAACATTCAAAGCAGAACAGCTACCCGTCGTTCAAAATTCGAACCGCGTTCATCCCAAATATCTGTTCAGAATTTTTCTCAAGCTTCTACAGAAAAACATTATTTTCGGATACCCTTATCCTTTTGCAGAAAAAAGACAAAGATTACGGAAACAAACGACAGATGAATGCAATGGCGCTTCTTCCTAAAGTACGCCTTCTCTGACTCCCTCTCAACACGTGACACCATAGAAGAATAATAATAAAAAAAAGCAAAAGAAGAAGAAGAAGAAGAAGAAGAAGCCGGACGAAAATCGTTCACCGTGTTTTGTTCTTCCCGGGAATAAGGACTGTAACAGGGAACGCCGTTTAAGGTGGGGAATAAATCCTGTTCGGCAAATAACATTTCCAGTCCTTCGAACACAAAAATTTCATAAAGGAATTCACTTGCAAGTTTACTCGTAAATTCTGATAGTCGAAGCAGTGTTTCGGGAACGTTTCGACTATTCTAAGCATTACGTAATGCCAAACGGGTTTCTCGAACAATCTGGGGGAGATCCCCAATCTAAATTCAGAAATATAATATCAATTTTCCTTCAAATTCTGCATTAATGTAGAAGCCATCAAATCTAATTTACTTCGCGTACACCCACAGTCATTGAAACACAGAACATCACCGTCATACTGACGATGAGTTAGGAATAAAGTTACAGTATTTCTCGAGAATGCCTGAGAAATGGATGCTGAAGACAGCGAGTAGATCTGAGAGAGAGGAAGTAACCTAACAGAATGATGGAGAAAACTGAATTTTACATGAAGATAACTGTCTTCTGGGATGTTGCGTTGTGTAGTCTCACTGGAGTGCACTTGCTGTTGGCCGGGTGGTTCCCATATCTCAAAATCCTCGGGCGCGGCTTATCGCCCTGATAAACGTGGCAGGAAGCACCTCTGAAACGTCGGTAAAATTCTACCAGACTACACGGCGCAACAACCCAGAAGACAACCTTCATAATCGCCGAAGTGAGAACCTGATATCACACTCGCACAATACACAAAGAGCTTAACTACGCATTGATACAGTAATAAGACGAATGCGGATAAGATGGCGACACATGTACGCAAGGACAAGACAAAAAACGTTTATTTTGATCGGCCACAAAGGAATAGTTGAGAGGATAATACGAAAATGCATTTCTTGTAACAGGATGTATAAACGTAGAATGGATTTACGTGAATCAGAATTGGGTCCAGTGACGGGCCCTTGTGCACATGACAACGAATCTGTGGGTTCCAAGAAACACGGACAATTTTGAACAGACGAGTAACTATCAGCTTCTTAAGACAGATAGTACTCCTTGGGGTCAACTAATTAGACCTATAGACTGAGAAGCAAAAACTTAAAAGCAAACGAAATAGAAACTATTCAAAAGACGATCGCTTGTATTTATATAGAAAATAAGTCAACTCTCTTTCAATTAGACAGGCAAATGGTTACATTTTGCCTCGTGAATGTACATCAGACCAGGTATAAAAAAAATGGTGCTGTGTTCGCAAAATCGTTAATTTAGACCGTCAAATTGAGTGACTGAACGTTATTTAGGAACTTTCAGTACGAAATATAATTAGAAATGCTTCGCGAGCAACGATTATAATACACGAGAAAGATGGATGCACCTGACGAACCTTGTAAGCATATTTTCATGGCTTCACAGTCATTCGTGTGTTTATTCATTACGTCGAAATTCAATACAGAAGATGATAAAAGGCTTCAGGAACTGGTCAATGCGGCTTATTTAAATTGAATTTATACCTCCATTAAATTTCTTTTGCATCACGAACGCGTGTAGCCACAGCCATGCGAAACAGAAACATTTCGAGAGAGCCAGTTAGGGGATGTGGGTTCGAGTCGAGTAAGCCAACTTCTACAACAACGAGCAGTAATCATTTGAAAATAACAGCGTTGCACTGGTTCTTATAACCACCCTCCATGATAGTTTTTCAAGCGATCTAGAAAAAATTGCTTTCATGGAAACCGAATCATCATAATAATATTAAAAAATGCACACAATTAGGCCATATACAAAGCTCTACGATGCATTTTATCCACTTCCATGCTGAATTATTAACATGTAATTGATCAATCTCAGTGCACATTTATCTATTACATGCATAGCTTCAATACAGTATTGAAACCAAGTTTGATACACATTTTTTGGTGCCCATATGCACGCTCTCAATTTGCTCTATCCCCCTAGCACAAACTGTGCAGCTGATCATTATATATTTTATTCAGTTACCTCACTAGTGCACGCTTTTCGTCTTTCAGTTATCTGGAATACGTCCTCTAAGCTGTTACGGTTTAGAACTAATTCCGAAACAAGTCGTTTAGGCAACAGGGCTAACTCTTTGCCCGTCACGAGCTTCTGGTATGTAGGCGTATTTGTGATCTGCAGTAAAGCCCAACGCTCTTCTCTTTCGGGGTCTAAATGTTCCCAGCATTTCGTTCTCAAACGATTTCAGCCTCTGTTCTTCTCTCAGAGAGAATGACCAGGTGTTGCAGACGAACATTTTAGTGAAGAAAATGCATTTTAAACCCATACCCTAGCCCTTACTCCGTAACGCTATGCACATGAAATTCCAGTCAGAAAAAAACAGCCTCTTGAGCTCAGCGTGTTGGAAAATAAACATCTATCTCTTCTCTGGGTTAAACCTAAGCGTTCGTGGTTATTAATGAAGATAAATGTTTTAATGTGCAAACATACACACAAAAGAGACAATAATTACTAAAACTTCCGCGTGGAACGGGTTAAAAAGACAGCAAGCTTTGCTGTGTGGCACAATACGTTAACAAACGTAAAATACTAAATCACGTGGGCTTCAGTGTCTCCTGTGTCCAATATAAGCACGGTGATTGGATATAAAAGGAACAGCGTAGGTTTACAGCCACGTAGTATCAGGTGACGAGATTATTCTGGGGAAGAATCGATTGTGGCGTGACTGAATGTGGGCCTTCTATCCCGACATTCGCCTGGAGGAACTGTGTATTATTAGTTATTAACAATGTTACATCAAATGTTATTCAGAATCAAATAACATGATAGAACAAACGCTTTTGGTAATGTGAAAGGATTCAGACGAAAGCATCTATTTCAATGTTCCCACATTCGATGGGAGGTACTGAGAAAGATCACAAAAACCTTAGGGCAGTCTGTGTCCTGGCCGATATTCGAACGGGGACCATCGTCGGCAATACAAGTCATAAGCGTCAGCGCATGAGCCAATGAACTAACTTTTATGGTGGAATTCATAACCATGCAGCAATTAGTATATGATATTCGATATGCTGAATAAATGGGGTTTCCAATCACGTGCACACGCTGAGAAGAAGGGTGCAAATTGTACCAGTTATCGTTGACCTGGGACCACTGGGCCATAAGTTCTATCCTAACAATGTATAATTACGCTATTATTACTGACAGATTACGCCGGTTCAATGATAAGCAGAACAATGCCGATTTAAAGCCAGGACGGTAATAATAAACAGCACGTTAAATGAGATTATCACGAAGTCTAACGAATGATCGGCCCAGCACTGTCATACTCCATTATACGGGACGGTTCACGTATTGATGTTATAAATGCCAAATTAGAATTAATGGAAGAAGTGTACGTATAAATCTAACATTTACGTCAGATTGATCCATTATAACAATCACAATCCCAGATTTCGCTTACAGAGGTAAAAAGTGATAGTGGAACCACGGTTCCGGAGAATTTGACGTAAATACGTCTATACGGAAAGGAAGTTTATATATTGGCTTTCTTCTAAATATTTCCTTTATACAAGCTTTACAATTGAGATAAGTTTGATTAAGACATTGCTTATTTAACTTGAATTAGTTACGCTTCAGATGGGTCTGTGGTAGCTGAATGTAATGTAAAGTAATGTAATTTAATGTAAGGTAAGGTAAGGTAATGTAATGTTTTATAGGTAACAACAATGCCGAGTAAACAGATTAAGTTTCCCAGGTAACATAACAATGAAGTTACACTTTTTCGTTCCACTTTTTGCCGAATGACACTTACCCTAAAATATAGACGTATTTACGTCAAAATAAAAACCATCGTATTCGGGCGTTTCTGGGTTCGAATCCAACATATATATGTAATCCTCTTAGTTCCAGCCATAGAATGCATAATTTCGGGATTTTTAAACATTCAGTTAGATTGGTAAGGCCTAAATTACACATAATATAATTAAGTACAAGAAACAGAATCCTTCTTGAGTAGCTCACAATCACATTGCTAGTCAAAAATCCGCTAACTTTATGGAGTCTAAATGTACATTACCGTGTTCAAAGAGCAAAAAATTCGCAGTGCTTTAGGCCCATATTAATTTTTACAACGGTCAGAAAGTATCAAGTTTCCCCATGCGCTTTACACAAATAGCAGGATTAACCTAATTTATTCAAATTAAAAATAATTAGGGACTAAACACAAGTAATTGAAGGCGGCAAGTGATTACACATACATAAATAACGGTAAAATAAAATAAAATGACACAGCATCTGAGTTAACAACTTGGTCGGAGTAGGAAAAACAAAGCTTCAGCCAACCGAACTCTGGGTGTAGTACCGAGATGGTACAATTGCAGCATCCAACGCTCGGCAAATACCATAACAGTTAAGACAAATTTGGTGGAAAAACAATTAAAGAAGATACTACATGACAGACGAGCATAATATTAAATCCATCTTAAAGAAATTGGGTTTCAGAGCAATTACAATATGGAAATTATTGTGGAATTAATAACTGAAGGTTTAAACAATAACTAGTGCCTTAAAATCTAAACTGCTTGAAACCTCACAAACGTATTTACAATGAATTCAGGTGTATGGAGAAATACAGCTATTATCCGATTACAAGAGAATGCCACCATAGTTTTTAAGTTAAAGCAATACAATTTCGTTTACTGTTCATGAGATATTTTCCTGCGGTACTCCACACAAATATGAATATTGAATGCGCCCCGCGGTCAATAAAAACGTGTCATCCTATGCTTTAAACAACAATAATTTAAAAAAAGAAGCTTCATTACTTAACACGCACCTAGTGCTCAGAAGCAGCGAAATCCAACTAAACGCCAAATATATGCGAGCCTGGGCTAACAGTGGAAGAAAATATTGCAATGGCAAGGCGGGAGCAAGACGCCTTAAGCACTAATGCTTCCCCTCCCTCCTGGTACCATGGCTGGTTGCCCTCCGACAAATGCAATTGTAACAGTCAACAAAGCTCGGAGATACGTTGCGATAAGCACGGTGGTCTAGCGGTTAGAACGCTGGCCTTGTAATCCTGGGGTCTCGGGTTCGATTCCCGGCGGTGCCCGAATTTATAACTTGTGTTGTTGGGCAAGGCCGTGGTCTAGGAAACATGGAGTTTTCCTCGGTTTCTCCGTGGCATCCCAACAATTACTCCATTCACACACAGAAGAAGGCAATGGCAAACCACTTCTGGATCATCTGCCAAGAACGTATATGAACAGGTCCCAGTCCGAGAAAAGGATGGAAGGATCTTGTTCATATGGACCTGTCGTCAGACACACACACACGCACGCAAGCAAGCACAATTACATTTTCTATATCATACCTACTTCAAAGACCGATAAGACGTAATTGCTGACATTTGGAGCTTAAACAAACAGACCGCTGACTCTAAAAAACACACACACCATGTCAGTGTACCCGTAGAGCTCTAAACGTGCATTAGGGAGACAACAGGTTATATTCTTGACCAGTTTATCTTAAGAGTGTGGTTTCTTGGATAGTCAAATAATTCAGTGACGTGTCTTAACTATAATTTGATGCATGTGACTATGAAACATAACATCTAACGATATCAGGAATACAATGAAGGCTTTCGAGGGCAACATCAAACATTACTAATTCAGAAACGTACGACGACCCATGTCGAGCACTGATTTTGGCCACCTTTAGATGGAAAATTATACAAATATTGTCGTAATGTACTACTGGTCACTTTAAAACCCTGTGGTAATTATATGTGTCGCCCACTTTAACAATCCGTGACAGAATTTCATTCACAAGGTGAATTTACCAGTTTCATATGATTTTCACTGTAAACAGCGATTAACATATCTTTGTAATGTATACGTTCTGTTTTCTTTGCGGTAAAAACGAAATATACTTAACAGTGATTAGACGAACTTCGGTTTCATAGGGTTACATCTTGGACGGCTCGGCGCTGACCAAGGTGTACAGTATAATTAGCTTTACAACACTAATAATGTATTTAATGACAGCTGAAACATGCAGTGGAGTATAAATGGTAAATGACAAAGTATCTGAATTATCTAATTGAGTATGACGGTGTTAAAAACCTTTCTTGCACAACACAATTCATCTATTTAAGACCCGTGACATAAACCTGTTATGTTTCTTTAATAATTTAACTGCTAAATAAATAATAGTGCAATGCAGTGAAAGAGAGTTTGTGGCTTCCATTATTTTCCGGAACTTCAGTCTGCGCCGGATACCTGTCAAGTAATATTCACAACATCGGGCCGGCGCTAATGCAGATCCCATGTTTGTTTAAACAACTACAGTGACCTCTGACCTCTGCCTAAACGGGAATACCTGAAATGACGCATTTTCTCATCAATTAAATAAATCCACACCAGCATGTCTGCTCGCATGACCCGTTACGTGTGGTTAGCCACATCACAATAAACCAGAGGAAACCAGAAGTGTAATTGCGTACTCCACCAAAGAAGGAAAAATTAGCAGAGAGAAGAAAAGTCGGTTAAGTACTTGATGAAAGAAAGAATTAAGGCATAAGACGAAGAAAGGGGTGAAGGAGAGATTGATGGATGAATGAAAGAGATACTGGAAGAAAGAATCTTGTAGGCGGTCAATGATGATCATGGCGATGTGCTGGTAGTCGCCTAGAAGACTTCATCGGGGCCACAACTCAGAAGACCACAGCCCTAACTGCAAACGCCACGAAAACCTCAAACCTAATGCAGGGGACAATGTTGATTCGTTGCTATAACCAATATTGCTATTTATATATTCAGATTAACTCAACGCAGATTCATTTACAAATACGCAGCTTTGGCGACTCGCCCTAATGATAGAGACAGCAGGCAGGCACCTCTGAAACGTCGGCCAGTTTCTATCACACTACACGGCACAACATCGCAGAAGACAGTCATCGACAGTGATAAGAAACGTTCAATATTTTCAACGAAGCTTCCAAAGGCGATTGAAGTGCTGAGTGTGGGCCCTATTATTTTAGTATGGTAATGTTACGTGATCTGCTAGCTCCCGAATCAATCTGATCTCCGAAACGTGATGCCCGACTTCTTAGAACTCTCAAAGTCGGGTACTTCCACGGAATCACTTTACTTCGGTTCTTAAATTAAAATTCCTGCGTGCTATACAGCGGTATCGACTGCACACAGAACACGCCATTCCGTGACCTGCCGTGTAAAACAAGGGTGGCCAACACGTTGTAAACAAATACTTGAATTCAAAACTGGAATCAAAGTCCATGGATGAGACTTTCCTTCAAAAGCGAACAGGCACCCAGCTACTGTCCGGGACTAAGCGAAAGTGGAAGATGGGACAATGTAGGGGAAGTGTGGGGAACTCTGCCTCGCTCACATTTCTCCGAGTCGCTAAGTCCCGACAATCAGTCCAAGGATTATCCGCCTTTATGAAACCTGAAGGATCATTACTGTGTTCACAAGGGCGACGTTACAACTTATCCCGTTCTGGAGCCGGATAAATCCAATCTACATCGTCGAACCTTATCTTCCAGTTATACATTTTTCTATTCCCTTGAGATCTTCCAATTAACATTTTGTATGTATTTATAGTGCGTGCTACACGCCCTGTCAATCTTCGACTACTTGGTTTCCACCCCAATCATATTTTGCGAAGAGTACAAATTATTTACCTTTTAAACGTGCAATCTTCACAAGTCCCTTACTATATACTGGCCTTCACCGAATTGCATTTTCAAGGCCACGGGACGACTTCAAGACCCCTCTTCCCCCATAAATGTTCGGCTCTGAGTCAATAGTAAGCGTTCATAGTTTTGTTACGCCATTTCTGAGCTGGCCTGGGCTTCGCTGTTCGTGTTGCAACCACGTACGATTTTGATGTGACCTTGAAACATGCAATTTGGTGATGGAAACTACAGTTCCTTTCTTAGGTCCAAATACGCTGCTCAACGTCTTTTATCAAACATTCACGATCAAAATTCTTTTTGGGGGGTCAGGAAAATAAAGCTACCAAACAGTAAGGAAACACGTTCTTTATCCATCGTCATAAAAAGGCGACACACTAGAAGTAAAAGGTCCTTAAAGTAGTCGTTAAACAAAGTTCCAACAGATACGTGAGTGCGGTGCATATAACGAACCTTCTAAAGCAGTCCTCAACGATCTAATTCGTCCACAATATAACTGATACTAAAAAACAAAAACCAAGAGCAGCCACTGCATAATCCACGGCCACGGAAGGACTTTACCCCTTACCGCGCGGTTATAAGTAAGAATACATCGTAGCCAGCTTTGCTAACACATGGGCTCCACTGATCGTTTTGCAACGTTGTAATACGATTTTTCTGTGACCCTGAGACATGTAATTTGACGACGGTTACCACAGGCAATAACCGTACGAGAACTTACCCAGGCAGTTCCCAAATATACGTCTGTACCATGGACAAATCTCCCGTGAAGGTCACTCGACTTGTCCGAGGTCTTATAGGCTGGTTGTTCCAACGGAGCCACCCACTTTAAGCCAGATTTACGTGAAGCCAAAGTTGCTTCACTCCAATGCACGCCCCGTGCAAGCAGTTCAGAATTGTACCACTGACAATGAGTCACGTCTCACAAACATGTTTTGATCAGAAATGAGGCCTCCTCCACACAGTCTGTCCTCAGACGATCCCTTATAAAAAGGCAGTGGATGCTATATGGGAAAATGTAAGGACAGTGCAGCGGGAGAAGATACAAGACAATAGACTTACCACTTAGAGAAAAATTCCAGCAGAATCTTACACGAACACGGAAAACTATAACAAGAACAGGTTACCGACTCAATATTTTCAATGAATCAATGTTAAATTTGGTACAGAATGAGATCAACGGTTCTGGTGATAGATGACACAAGACCATTTTTAATAACATCGAAAACCGCAAAACGTACAATGTTCTGGGCATAACGTGCGTTTCATACACTTATTTAGTGAGCAACGCTACATATATGCACACTATACACCTTAAACAATATTGGAAAGGTGCACTCTTTAGAGTACACACACATTCTTCACTACCGGTTTTTTATAAATAATACGTAGTTTCGTATATTTTAGTATTAAGGTATGTTCATAAATAGGAAGCTAAATATGTCCTGAAGTTAATGATTCTCCCAATTTTGTCTGCTTTTAGTTTCACAATAAAGTCACTGTCAAACCGATGTCCACATCTGGGGCAGGATTCGAACACGCGTTCGCAATGTTTGGAAGCGTATGAAGAAGATCAACAAGTGTAGTATTACAAAATCTAATCTGTGCGTTAAAAGTTTCACAATATTTTTGCCGTGCTGCTGGTTGTTCTAAAGCATACAGAAGTTCTTAAAAGAATATTCTGACCAAGTCGCGTGTGGAAACCTCATTCCATCCTTCTCTCCTCCACTCAGCCTCTGAGACAGACATCCCGCCCGTCACCGTATAAAACAAACTCACTCACGCCATGTCGAATTGAATGGTAAACAAACGAGGTTCATTCTTCACTTCGTTTCACCGGGGCAAACACTAGTCGACTGACTGCCCCAGCCATTTTACGGTACCATCCCGGTGCCCTACTCTTCTTTGTATGGAAATACAGACAGGACTTCATGCCCAGAAGATAATTCTCTCCAGACAGATAAACGTTGAGGTGAAGCCTGATTACAAACCAGGGCGCTGTAGACTTCGTGTATCTTTTCAGTTCCCCTATCAATCACCAACGAGTAAAATAATACATACAGAGTTGCCACCTTGAACCCACATTTATATTTATTTAGTGTTCTGTCTGACGACAGGTCCATATGAACAGGATCCTTCCATCCTTTTCTTGGACTGGGACCTGTTCATATACGTTCTTGGCAGATGATCCAGAAGTGGTTTGCCATTGCCTTCTTCTGTGTGTGAATGGAGTAATTGTTGGGATGCCACGGAGAAACCGGGGAAGCCCCCGGAGGAAAACTCCGTGTTGCCTAGACCACGGCCTTGCCCAACACAAGTTATAAATTCGGGCACCTCCGGGAATCGAACCCGAGACCCCAGGATTACAAGGCCAGCGTTCTAACCGCTAGACCACCGTGGCATTGTAGTAACCCACATTACTACAATGTATAATAATGATATTCCGCCAAATGTATTACAGGATCTTGCCAGAAGTAACAGAAGCATTGTGTCGGATTTCTTAACTGGTTACAGTTGTAACCACGTGAGCGACCGTTATCAGTGGCCTGTGACTGAAAAATTAGTTTAAACGGACATGTCTCGTTCGAATTTATGTAAATTAATGACATTCGTGGGATTCCTCGTGTTTTCCCCCCGGTGAATACAGGCACATTCCGGTTTAGTACTTTCAAATATACCACGGACACCTCCGTATACATATCCAAACATACTCATTCAAGGTTCTGCATGATCTGTACAGTTGAAAAAAGTCGTTAAATGCCTAAAAATCAATATATAAATAGTGAAACATGCAGACGATTTGTCACGGGACATGGAAACGTGTACAAAACATGGGTGGATACAAAATTAATGCAAACGCAGGTACGAAAAGTCACCCACTGCGAATTTTTGAATACAATTAAGGAACAAGTGAACAGAACATTATTGGATTTTTTTTAAATGACGAACAAGTGAATGAAATGTATAATTCATGTGGATTTTAAGTCGTACAAGTAGCCTTCTGCCGGTACCGAAACATTTGTTAATTACGTAACAGCAATAAAATAGCAAACCGACGGCGTACGAAATAACAGCATAACGATTACTGGACACGCTATCATCTATACCAAGAAGCAGAAGTAATGGATTCATAAACATATATTTATCCAGAAATAAAATGTTGCTCCTATAGGGAAAAAAGAACAAGTTATTAGGAAATAAAGGTGTAATACTGGGTTAGAGGCTAAAGTAAAGTAGCTGAAAATCGATTTCCATTCAAGCCACTCTCGAGAATCATTTTAATGTATTCTATGCGCTGAATATGGCAGGTGCTACCTGTGGCCGTATAATAATAAGGAGGGGCAACCTAACAATGGCGTAGCCAAGTATACCGACCTGTGATCTCACGTGTCTTACGACTTGGATGGCAAAGGAAAACAATGGCTTCATTTTCACAGGACTGACAGGTAACATACACGAAGAAAGGTAGGCTCACAAAAGAACAAATTCAGACAAGAAGTTCGTCTGAAAGTTGCATTAGTACACCGCTTAATTATTGATCGACTGGTGAGACAACTTAAAGAAAGCAGCAAGGAATAAGATCGAAACAGGAAGGAAAAGGAGGAAGAAATAAGGAAGGATTACAGACAAAAATAAAGAGAAAACTAAGTACAAACGAAGAAGAAAAATGGCCAAAAGAACAAAAGACATAGACAGAGAAGCGAATTAAAAATAAAGAAAGGAACTTAATAATAATAAAAATAAATCGATAATTAGAAACATGGGAAACGAACGAAAAGAAAAGGAATCTGAAGTCTAAGAGAACAACAAACACTGTAAGAATGAGAAACAAAGAGAGATAGCAGACAATGAATGAAAATTAGAAAGAGCTGCAGAGGATATTTAGCACCGAATTAAACGAAAGGATGGTTCTGCATAATAATCTGTTTTTGTAAGGAAGGAAACAAGACTTCTTTCAGGACACGATTTCGAAACTGACCTGCATTAAAAAAAAACCCATTTAGCATAGCCAAGACTCAAATCGCCCAGGCCCGGAACACAGGTCAGACTGGTTACAGCTGTGCTAACTTGCTCCACGAACATGTGTAAGAAAATGAACGTTTTCGAAACTCCCTGAATGTTAGACACAATGTACAGGTCTGGACACTCGAACCACCAACCGTTACAATGTCATTAGACAGAAACTATCTGATGTGGCAGGAGATTACCGAGCGATATTCTGGCTCTACATAACCCGCCATAATGTGGCGGAATGATATATTTTAGGCTTCAAACGAGCCAGTAGCTCAATCCAACCGCTCGGTGTTGGGCACATTAAACGCCTGCCCCACTGTATGTATATCAGGGGGGGGGGCTCGGAACAACAGAATAAGCGTTTACCTTTTTGATACGATTGTACTTGGACAGGCGAACCTCAAACCGTGATTTTCGAATTCCTCGGGATACGAGAAGTATGTTCGCGGGAGTAAAACAACAACAGCGAAATTTCTACACGTGGATCGAATGTAATATTAAAAGAAATTCACAGGACGAGCCACGATATAGCTGTTTATGCTGATATTTAATTTAGCATTTCTTTTAGCCTACCCCAACCTTCACGTTTGAAGTGTAAACCAAACTTCGCAGCCCGGTTGTCATCAAGCCCTCTTCATAATCGGAAAATATCGATTTCAAAACGACCCATAAACCAGGTATCCTGGTTACTTCCTTTCTTAATTGTGCTCTCATCTTATTCAATATGGACAACCTCTAGAACTGAAAAGTCGTTAAAATCAAATAGAGAGAAGCCCAACAACCCGACACAGAAATCCAGGATTTTTCCTATTCTATGGATTCCAATTCGTAATTAATTCTCTAAAGGTTCAACACGGCTATTACCAAATACCGCCATTGGGCACGATCATAAGGCACTTTCTTTCACCTCCTACCTTCAAAATACAATTCCCTAAAACCTATCTTAATGGTGTCCTCTCATTCCATTACAGGATTTATAAAAGGGGGGGGGAAACTCAAAACTCTTGCATGTATTAGCTCCCCGCTATAATTAAATACCCATTCAGTTTCGTAATATAACTAATTTATACATATCACAAAGTTTCTCGACTTTATACAAATAATTTAGAAATTATACATTTTCGAACACGTACAGTTTTAGGGCCCTTAATTCTTTAATAAAACTGTTGTATTTTATTAAAATTTACATTTTTTGGAAAAGTATAAATGTTTCAAATGTGAAAATGTCGTGTATAACTGAAATAAAAGTACTGGATTTTATCATTAACAACAAACATGGACTTTAAAATAGCCATATTCATAATTGGAAAAACCTGAAATCAAACACATGACTTTACTAAACAGGAAAGGTGTCTGTAGGCACTAGTCAATGGATGTTGAACGTTCTGAAATGGGTTTAATTATTTTGAATCAGAATAGCATAAACACATCACATGCAAATATAATATTTAACGAATAGACCCACAACCATTAATCAGTGGCTGATATGATAACGTAACAAGCTTCTACCCTGTGGTAGCTTCATATTGTCAGTTAAATAACAACGATTAAAATTGTACATACAATTACGTGGACAGATCACTCACGTCTGTGAAAAGTATAATTTTTACAGTTAATGAATGCACGTCCAATAAGTTATAACCTAATAATAATAATGGCAATTGGAATGATCAAAAAGTACCTCCAACACGTAGGCCTACTCGACATACTTCAAAGGCATCAAAACATCAGATTCAGAAACACTGACTGTACTAGTTGTATTGGCAATGACATCGTGTAGACCTACGATTAGTTACCAACGTGACGGAGAAGCCTATCGAATCCATCTTCAATCTAAATGTCTACAAAGTTACACGGCATCATAATGCTTACCCTGAAAAATGAGATGATATGTTCAGCCGAAACATTGGTAGCCATATACAAAACTAGGTTCACATGGCATCATACCTAAAGTCCACAATTAACATTTTAACCGTCATATAACTTCAAACGACAAAATAATGTACTTTTAGAAAAATGTCATAATATTACAAAGATTTTAAACATTCCTATTTTGTCAATAATCTTTAAACTTTAAGACATACAATTTGGTTCTAAAAATTCAAGAGGTAATACCAGTAGAATATTTTATATACAGACGTCGTTCGATTATGGAGCATGCAAAATGCGTCACCGCCTTAACGTACCTGAAGACAAATCAAGGCGGTGTGTAGCACGGTCACTGGGGAAACGGGGAATTGAACAAGTCATTGCGAGCATTATTTCCGACTTGTAGGCTGTTTTGATTCAGACTGTACAACCTCTCTTAACACATAAATACTTTAAAGATGAACCTCGTCCGTGCAATCACTTCCCTCCTCGAAGGAAGAAGACAATTCAATTTGCTCCTTTCTGTGAGCCGGCGCGGAGCCCAAATGACTTGGTATTTAAGTTTTTGAAAAAATACATTTTATTAACATTTACCTATATACAACAAATTTATTTAAATATCATGTTAAAAAAACCAACGCCTGATATTAATCCCGCCAATTATTTTTAGAAGCAACTCAAAATTCCCCTTTTTACATGTACAGACGAGTTTACCCGAGCTGCAGAGGGGGAAAAAAACCCATTCCTGTCCCTGATTCAAATATCGGCTGCGTAGCCCGTTGTCCTGATTGAGTTTCTACGTGACTTTCCTCAGGCTTTCCTTTCCAGGCAAATAAACTGCAGTTTATCTCTTGTTTCACAAGTTCTTAGATATTCGCTGGTGAAGAAATTATCTAGATATATAGAACGAAGCTCACTACCGTTATCACAAAAGCCCACAACGCCCAATGATTTGAGTTAGGCCGAACATCCAACGACTGGATGGATGAATAATTCAATTAATTAATTAATAATAATAATAATAATATAATAATAATAATACTGGTATGGTGGTATAGTATAATGAAATCCAGAGTGTAGTGGAAAGAGAGTAACTGAACATTGATCTTTGATCTGTAAATCATAAAGATGCAGAAAGGTTTAAGGCAGCAAAAACTGAAAACCTCAACAACGTAGGTATCGATTTTAGTAGGCTGCTTATATGTTACGTCATTTGGTTGCAGCCAACGTAACATCGATTTGGTGTTGGCCAAGTTACAGGCTGGACCGAAAGTCAAAGGAGGCCTAGGAATTGCTTGCGTACACATTGAACGTTTACGAATTAACATTTCCAAGATTCGCATGTCAGGCAACAACATGGCGGTGTTAGACTTGCCGAGTGGTTAGCACCCCTGCTTCGTACTCGGAAGGTACCGGGTTTAATTCATGGACTGGTGGCCGACTACAATTACCGTAGTTTTTCGTGGTTTTCTTAATCCGTCCAGGCAAATTCCAGACAGAACTTTAAAATATGCCACGACCGCTTCTTTCCATACCCTTTCCAGCTCATTATTCAATAATTATCCCATCATTCGACGCGAAAGTCCGAGCAACTGACAATACCGTTAAATAAATCCCAAATAAATTCAGCGGGTTCCAAGGTTCTTGCTGTAGCCGGCGGGCGAAGGAGCCGTTAGTAGCCATGGCGTGTGGTAAAGTGGTTTTACAGAACAGTATAGGTGACGAAAGCAATGAAATGCTTTACAGCTCACTACATTCCGGGAATTAATTTGCAATTAGTGAATCAAGGAACATTTTCAAGCATGAGGGATTTGAGAAATACTTACAAAAGTTTTGTCCGAAATCGTCGAGTGATGAGACAGCACGGAAGACCAAATTACAAATGGATACCAAGAAAGAAAAGCGTGACTGGATCAAGGCTTAATGTAATAAACCTTATAAATAAAATCAACGTTCTGGTACAAGAACTTCGATGCTCAAGGCCCACCACGAATAGAAACGTTCCTGAGCCAGCCATGTCCATCTCCGATCCTCACAACTCATCTCCCCGCACCTTCTATAATTCCCGAATGATTCTGAAAGCATGCCCAATATTCTCGTCCTAACTAAATGCACTGGTCATCACATCCTGCTAACAATAGCAGCCAACCTGTATGAATCAGGAGTTTTTGGTTATGCAACATTTCAAATTCCCCAGTAACTCAAACTTTCTTCGATGGATATTTTACCAAGAACCACAGAGTTCTAATTAACGCTGTTCCTTAAAAGCAAAGAGACGTTTGATACCAATACAAAATAAGAACAACAAATTAGAGTTTTGTGTGCCCCAGTCTACAGTGTTTTTAAATGCAGACCGAGCAACGAGTATTCCAACCCAATAACAAGCACGTATAATACACAGTCTTCGTAATTACATTTTTATATCGTGTGCCAGGTCTTGTTATTACACGATTGAATTAACAAACTTAATTCAGCATAGTCCTTCTTGATGGTCTGACAGTCGCTCAGCTAGTCGCGAAATGCATAGCCCTTCATGGAACCCCTAAAGCTCATTACTGCGTTTACAAGAACTCACCATGCACTGTTTACAATGTTTGCTCTGTCTCGCAAAGCTACGAGGCTCGTCCACAAAGTAAGTTTCCCTGGGGCCGTTTACAGAAACAAAACACAATTTCATGGGAATATTTATTGCAACAGATACAGCAAGTGTCCAGCTATTTTTCAACATATTCGCCACCGGAATTGAGACATTTGTCATACCGTGGGACCAACTTTTGAATACCTGTGTCGTAGAAGTCTGCCGCCTGGGATTGGAACCACTGTGTGACAACCATCTCCGCCTCTCTGTCATTCTCAAAACGCTGACGCTGACCGGACAGGAATTTCTTGAGGTGTAGGAAAAGATGGAAATCACTGGGAGCGAGGTCCGGGCTGTAGGGTGAATGATTAAACACCTCCCAGCTGAACTCCTGCAGGAGACTTGCTGTCCGTCGAGCCGTGTGCGGCCTAGCGTTATCACTGACCGCACTTCACAGTCGGCGGGAGCTGGAATAAGAACCTCCATCTTCAACAGCTGCAAGGATGCTACTGTGAGAACGCGGGAAGTGCATGCGCCATGCTACGTCATTGCTCTATCACGTACGCACAGCCGCTTCGCGCAATATAAGGTTTGCTAACTGTGGGACGAGTGGGAAACTTACTTTGTGGACGCGCCTAGTACATTACGTAATAGCTAATCCGTCGGACAAGACTTGCTATAGAGCAGTCACACCACAGGCAGTAGAGAATAGGTGAATAGAAAGAAAGCAAAAAGTAAAATGGAATAAAAGCGTAAATAAATAGTGAAATAAAAGAAACAGATAAATAAAGAAACGTGCAGAATGACGTACTTAAGCTTCTGGACATACGCTGACTTCCTGTTCTTCACGAAAATCAAAACTACGTAGAAGCAGAGATTTCAAGACATGCTGTGCGTGCTGTCAAGGAACAGCTAGGAGGCCGTGTACAAACAATGGCTTGCTGCTGCTGAAATGTGATGGAGAGCTTTTAATTTATTAATGATGAAGTGACTTGAGAGGAGAAACAATGACGAAACGCCTCCGTGTCATCAATCAGTCGGTAGGAGACGAGTCTCAGCATACCCTTTCAATTTAATAGTTGCCAAGACAACAGTCGAACCGATTTTCTTTTGTTAAAACCGCGTTATGAAATGTTTCCAAGTCTGCTAAAGACATTCAATTTTCCCATCTTTGTAGCACTCTCTTACTTCCATAATATAATTATAAATACCGGTCTGTATAGTTACTGCGCATCCAGTGATAAGAATGTAGTATTCTTGCCCTTAGATTTTCGTGACTATAGTTCAGTGTACAACTCCGACTTTCTGGGATGGGACGCATCGAATGCTGAGTTATCGAACGTTTCGACAAACACTAAAGTCGACATCTTCAGCGTAAATATGTACTGGTTGGTGAGTGGGATGTGTCAAATCTGATTGGCGGAGCGGAAAACTGGTCTGCCATCAATTCTGTGATAAGCACGTGACTGAGGAAAACAAATGAAGAAGTTTTCAAAGGGAAAAGAGGCGACGAAAGAAAATTGGCCCTTTTCAGGGCCAGGTTACAAGTGACGAAAGAAGTTTTTTGGAGAGAAGGTAAAGTGGCTCACCCCCGAAAGCCGAAGTTGTACAAGGAAAGAGTATGTCGTATTACGGGTAGCTACGATCGAAAAAGCTAGGCCACGAAGTCATAATTACTGTTGCTGGCTTCCAAAGTTATTTTACTTCTATAAGATGGTAGTAAAAAGAATTCATTGTTCACTCGTGTGAATAAGGATAAAAAAATTTTGCTGTGATAAATTATATACTTCACGAGAGAATTAGTAAAGTAAGGGACCGCGAGATGGACGATCGGTACTCGATTCTTGGTAGGAGCTTTTCCATTTACAACAACACGCAGACCGTCTGCACAGCCCGCACAACATTCCTTGCAAAGGGTAAAAAGCTATTTAATTCTGTTTGTCAACCTTTCTGGAACTCTCAACTACTTAAACACAGTTAATATACTATTTACTACAACAAAAATACAGACCTTAGTAACTATTTATACATTTGTTGAGCTTTGCGCATGTATGTCATAGATAACAGTCAATATAGAAGCAATATTCTGTGCGTTCGAACAACAGCATTACTCTTCCAAAATACAAAGTTTTTATTTGTATATTCCATTAATTTGCGACACTGTTCAAATCCTAAACAACGCAGTGTTTTTTGTAGAGTGATCGTGAATAATGAATAATGCAGGAATCGAAGGAAGAAGTAGCGGCCTATTTAAAGGTACTATCACAGCATTCGTATGCAGAAATGGTGGAAAATCACGAAAAGCATCAGTGGAGATAGAAGGTCCCACGCCGGGATTCGAAATGACACCACAGCAGTACGACAAAAGTGTTTTCGCTGTACCCTTTCTCTCTATAAAATGGAAGACATGAAAAATCATTTGCCTGCCAGAGAACCAGCAAGGCAGAGCTGCAGAGATTGCACTCTCGATAGGCGCACTATTGTGTGGCACTGTGCTGAATCTCACAGAAACTTGGAGATAATATTTCTGTGTGTGCGTGCGCGCGCGCTTGTATGACCGTCCCAGCCCTCAGTCCCTAGGGCCGGGCTGCGTCATGTACGCTGAGTGAGGAACCATGTCACTTAGCGTCTCTAGGGACCCACAAACTAGAAACGTCCCCCCATAGTTCCAGAACAAAGGAAATACACGTAAAGCAAAACTGACCGGCGAACACTTGTTACCGCAAAGTAGTCACCAAGACATTATAAAGAACGTTAATTGCGGTGTTCAACGAAAGGCTTTAGTAAAATCAGTGTACAAGAATATTAGAAGGTAGGTTTTCATGTCCCTACTAATGTTGCATAAACTGAAATCGTTGTATTTCGAAAATGGGGTTAAATGTGCAGCCGATGAAGAGTACTAACTGTTTGGGGTGTTACGCTGACTTTTTACATTTGTAATTGTCATGTATGAAACGTAGGAACGAAAATAAAATAGCCTAACGTGTGGGGAATTTAACAATTTATACGTCATTGCTAACTACACAACCTTTTACGTACATATCTGTGCATATCGCGAACAGAGTCTATTTATAGATTTCATTAACTTATATCAGAATAAACAATAAATACTTTCCTACGCAAAAATTTGTAACGCTATTGTGTTGTGACAATCTGGTTCTTCTTGATTTTGTGATATGTTTTACTGGAGGTAAAAATCAGCGTGGATTAGCATTGTCCTTCAATGCTTAAATAGAAGGAGAACATTGCTATTTGCATTATACTGAGTGATTCTGAGAAAGCTCTGTATACAGTACGCCCCACATTTCCGGAATATTTTCCATTAGGGTAGTAGTCGTGACACACGGCGTTCTGGGAACAGTAACGCACGTCTCGTCGATACTTCCCACACTTAATGCTCACAAGCAATAATAAAACAGCAAAGGTCTGGAATGATTCACAGTAAGCTACAGCACTGGAAGTTCAGTTACACAAAATAATTGGGAAAAAATACAAACACGAGGCCTAATTACATTCTGAAAATGCACTAGAAATGGAGCGGCAGATCATATAATAAATAAATAAATATGTTGAACTTCGCAATCGACTGTTCTGACCAAAGCCAATTACATTTAACATGACCTGGGATGGCCACTGTCCACTCTTGTAAAGCAGATAACAAGAAAGGAAGAAATTCAAAATAAAACTAACGGAAAAAAGCCTCTGAAATACACCAGGGAATTATTTCTTTGGTATCTTAATCCCTTTATCCCTATTTTACCAATAACCCCATTTCTCCCTAAGTCAGAACAGTGAGACACACCAGTCGTGCAAAATACTACGTCAAGTTAGCATTAGATGTACTACAAAAACCTTCATAATGGTAGCAGCACTTGTAAGACAGAACAGTTTATCATGACACCACTAATGGGAACTTTTAGGCTGTGTTAGTGCCACCAAACAATCGAACATCAAAATTTTTTTATACAGTATAATACGGAAGGAGGCTAACAAATCTTCCGGCAAGCGTGTGATTATATTGAATGAATACGGTAAGGAAAGATTCTGGTGTTGCCATGTGACTACTAAGCTCAGTTGGAAAAAAAACAGGCATTCCTCATCAATAACAACAAAAATTGACAATTTTTCTGTTGATCACGGGTTGTGTATAAAAACGAAACGAGTCCTATATCATTTTAGTTGTGATGATACAAACACTATTTCACACTGACATATTCCACAATAAATTATGTTTTCATAACGCAGCACGCGTAGTTTCGACGTCGATTAAGTACTTAAATGTACATAATTTTGGAATAAAACACAGTGGAATACAAATGAATAATATCTATTTCAATCAACCCCCTAATTTAAAATTTACACAACAGTAAATCCCTAATAAGCTCATTTACGAATGACTGCATGACGAAACCATGCGGGAAGCAATAAATAAATCAGAGCAATTGGGTTTCTATCACAGCGCTTTACTTGAAAATTACAATGCATTTAATACTGTTACCAAAAGAAACTTAAAGTATTACGCTTTGTCACACTGACTTTTAAAAACACACAAAATACCTGGGAAGGTAAAAATCAATAGACCAAGTCTGAGTCTTGAGTTAAAAGGCAACGACGCTGTATCGACCGCAGAAAACGTGTGCGGTCAGATAACACACGGCAATGAGCTGCAATTATATTGTACTCCCACGCCCTTTTACGCATTTCTGGTAAGTACTAAACTCTTTGTTGAAAAATACCTTTCACCCTAATGCCTAATACTATTCTGTGTGAAGGACTGGGCCTACTTCCAACACCCTTAAACTCCTTAATTGCGCGATCGTTACTTAGGAAAATGAAAAATGCAGCCTTATACACGAAAAAAGTATATGTAGGAAGATTGCTGTCTTCTGGGTTGTTGCGCCGCGTAGTCTGGTCCATGTTTACCAACGTTTCAGAGGTCATACTGCCTCCGTCATCAGGGCGATTCTTAGTATGAAGATTTCTGTCTTCTGGGTTGTTGCGCTGTGTAGTCTGGTCGATGTTTACCAACGTTTCAGAGGTCATACTGCCTCCGTCATCAGGGCGATTCCTAGTATGAAGATTTCTGTCTTCTGGGTTGTTGCGCCGCGTAGTCTGGTCGATGTTTACCAACGTTTCAGAGGTCATACTGCCTCCGTCATCAGGGCGATTCTTAGTATGAAGATTTCTGTCTTCTGGGTTGTTGCGCTGTGTAGTCTGGTCGATGTTTACCAACGTTTCAGAGGTCATACTGCCTCCATTATCAGGGCGATTCCTAGTATGAAGATTTCTGTCTTCTGGGTTGTTGCGCCGCGTAGTCTGGTCGATGTTTACCAACGTTTCAGAGGTCATACTGCCTCCATCATCAGGGCGATTCTTAGTATGAAGATTTCTGTCTTCTGGGTTCTTGCGCTGTGTAGTCTGGTCGATATTAACCAACGTTTCAGAGGTCATACTGCCTCCGTCATCAGGGCGGTGAGTATGAAGATTTCCGTCTTCTGGGTTGTTGCGCTGTGTAGTCTGGTCGATGTTTACCAACGTTTCAGAGGTCATACTGCCTCCGTCATCAGGGCGATTCTTAGTATGAAGATTTCTGTCTTCTGGGTTGTTGCGCTGTGTAGTCTGGTCGATGTTTACCAACGTTTCAGAGGTCATACTGCCTCCGTCATCAGGGCGATTCTTAGTATGAAAATTTCTGTCTTCTGGGTTGTTGCGCTGTGTAGTCTGGTCGATGTTTACCAACGTTTCAGAGGTCATACTGCCTCCATTATCAGGGCGATTCCTAGTATGAAGATTTCTGTCTTCTGGGTTGTTGCGCCGCGTAGTCTGGTCGATGTTTACCAACGTTTCAGAGGTCATACTGCCTCCGTCATCAGGGCGATTCTTAGTATGAAGATTTCTGTCTTCTGGGTTGTTGCGCCGCGTAGTCTGGTCCATGTTTACCAACGTTTCAGAGGTCATACTGCCTCCATCATCAGGGCGATGAGTATGAAGATTTCTGTCTTCTGGGTTATTGCGCTGTGTAGTCTGATCGATGTTTGCCAACGTTTCAGAGGTCATACTGCCTCCGTCATCAGGGCGATTCTTAGTATGAAGATTTCCGTCTTCTGGGTTGTTGCGCTGTGTAGTCTGGTCGATGTTTACCAACGTTTCAGAGGTCATACTGCCTCCGTCATCAGGGCGATTCTTAGTATGAAGATTTCTGTCTTCTGGGTTGTTGCGCTGTGTAGTCTGGTCGATGTTTACCAACGTTTCAGAGGTCATACTGCCTCCGTCATCAGGGCGATTCTTAGTATGAAAATTTCTGTCTTCTGGGTTGTTGCGCTGTGTAGTCTGGTCGATGTTTACCAACGTTTCAGAGGTCATACTGCCTCCATTATCAGGGCGATTCCTAGTATGAAGATTTCTGTCTTCTGGGTTGTTCCGCCGCGTAGTCTGGTCGATGTTTACCAACGTTTCAGAGGTCATACTGCCTCCGTCATCAGGGCGATTCTTAGTATGAAGATTTCTGTCTTCTGGGTTGTTGCGCCGCGTAGTCTGGTCCATGTTTACCAACGTTTCAGAGGTCATACTGCCTCCATCATCAGGGCGATGAGTATGAAGATTTCTGTCTTCTGGGTTATTGCGCTGTGTAGTCTGATCGATGTTTGCCAACGTTTCAGAGGTCATACTGCCTCCGTCATCAGGGCGATTCTTAGTATGAAGATTTCCGTCTTCTGGGTTGTTGCGCTGTGTAGTCTGGTCGATGTTTACCAACGTTTCAGAGGTCATACTGCCTCCGTCATCAGGGCGATTCTTAGTATGAAGAGTTCTGTCTTCTGGGTTGTTGCGCTGTGTAGTCTGGTCGATGTTTACCAACGTTTCAGAGGTCATACTGCCTCCGTCATCAGGGCGATTCTTAGTATGAAGATTTCTGTCTTCTGGGTTGTTGCGCTGTGTAGTCTGGTCGATGTTTACCAACGTTTCAGAGGTCATACTGCCTCCATTATCAGGGCGATTCCTAGTATGAAGATTTCTGTCTTCTGGGTTGTTGCGCCGCGTAGTCTGGTCGATGTTTACCAACGTTTCAGAGGTCATACTGCCTCCGTCATCAGGGCGATTCTTAGTATGAAGATTTCTGTCTTCTGGGTTGTTGCGCCGCGTAGTCTGGTCCATGTTTACCAACGTTTCAGAGGTCATACTGCCTCCGTCATCAGGGCGATTCTTAGTATGAAGATTTCCGTCTTCTGGGTTGTTGCGCTGTGTAGTCTGGTCGATGTTTACCAACGTTTCAGAGGTCATACTGCCTCCGTCATCAGGGCGATTCTTAGTATGAAGATTTCTGTCTTCTGGGTTGTTGCGCTGTGTAGTCTGGTCGATGTTTACCAACGTTTCAGAGGTCATACTGCCTCCGTCATCAGGGCGATTCTTAGTATGAAGATTTCTGTCTTCTGGGTTGTTGCGCTGTGTAGTCTGGTCGATGTTTACCAACGTTTCAGAGGTCATACTGCCTCCATTATCAGGGCGATTCCTAGTATGAAGATTTCTGTCTTCTGGGTTGTTGCGCCGCGTAGTCTGGTCGATGTTTACCAACGTTTCAGAGGTCATACTGCCTCCATCATCAGGGCGATGAGTATGAAGATTTCTGTCTTCTGGGTTATTGCGCTGTGTAGTCTGATCGATGTTTGCCAACGTTTCAGAGGTCATACTGCCTCCGTCATCAGGGCGATTCTTAGTATGAAGATTTCCGTCTTCTGGGTTGTTGCGCTGTGTAGTCTGGTCGATGTTTACCAACGTTTCAGAGGTCATACTGCCTCCAACATCAGGGTTCATCGCAATGATGATGGAGGCAGCAAGCACCTCTGAAATGTCGGTAAACTTCTAGCAAACGACACACTGCTGAGAGAATCTCAGATCTCACATCGTTAAGCCTTCCTCCAGCTTAGTAACAAGAACTGGCAAGTTGTTGAACAATGAAGTGACGACACGCGGACATGATAAGATCACGTGTTTATCTTCTTTGTAGAACAAGGAAAGTAGGTTAAAAGTGACACAGAAAGAAAGAAAGAAAGAAAGAAGAGGAAACGCAAAGAAAGACATAATGTAAGAAAGAACGAGCTGTTGAAGAAGGACTTGAGATAAAGAAACAAAGAACAGAAAAAAGCGTAGAAGAATTATATCTAAGTACAGAGGATCGTGTGTAACAAATTTCAAATTCAATGTTAACGTAAACACTGAAACAATGTAAGTTATGAAAGCGTTAAATAGAAGATATTTCATTGCACGCAGCCATTTGATAAAACCAGTATTTGACACACGCTGCAAACATGAGAGCAATGAGGCAATTCGCGAAACACGTCGCTGTATATTCTTTAGAGGTTTATGGATGCGCCTCCCTTTTCATAAACAGACTATCCATAATACGAAATCGAATCAACGCCAATACCAACACGAAATCCACTTAAGACGTAACTCTTCGCCTGCTGCACTCTCATTGCCCTTACACAATGTAAGCGATCCCTACAGTGGCACGACGTATTCGCAGGTGCATTAAAGACTTATTCAATACGACACAAAACCAGAGCAGACGTTCTATATATATATATTTTCTCTCATTGTTTTCTCATGCATAAAGAAGTATCTTAATAAGGCTCTCCGAGTTATACTTAACAACCATCCCCAATATTTACAACGCAAGGTATAAGCCTCAAACCCAAATTACAAACGGAAACAAAAGTGGTGGGATAACGCCAGGTCAGAAGTTAGATTCGAAACGAAAGGAAGAGGCCTTTTCGGACTAAAGAGATCTTCACTTCTCTTTCGAAACTCGCTACACAAATGCATTTCCCGAGATTTCTGAATGATGCTCTTTCCTCTTCTCCTGTCTGCTCTCGGGAGATGTCACTCTGTGAAACTGTCGCCTGTCTCTGACAGACGGACGGACATTCTCCTTGCAACTGTATTCAAGTGGCAGCACCAGACACCGGCGAGGTTCAGAACAGCACAATCGGCTCCCCGCAGGAAAAGGAACAAAGATTTAGTTTCAATGTCCACCGAGTGCGTTCGTTGTAAGAATTCCGAGAAAATTAGCAAGTGTCAACTACACTTATCAATGTGTATCACACGTTCCTTATTCTATACCGCGACATAAACGAGTCCATGTGTTCGTACACCTGCTCTGTGAACGCGTTTATTTTAAGAAATGTTAATAGATTAGTGAGTGTCAGGTACTCTTGAACTTACAACGTGTTTTCCTCGTTCAAACTTGAAGAAATCATGTCTGTGTGTCCGTTCATCTGTCCTCTGATAAATTCTGTTGATACGATCATCATGCCGCTGGACACTGATTTTATGGCAGTGAAAACTTTTAAGGCTGAAAGTGTTTAAACTATTAGGAAATGCTGTCAGAGGCAGTTATGGCTACTGCTTAAATTCGCAAAGCACCAGATTGGAGTGGACTGTTTTATATAAGGAATTTCCTATGTTTTCAAGGTCAGTATTACTGCCTGGACTGGAGAGGTAAGCTATTAGAAAAATGGCTGGAACTAATATCATAATTGCGAAATATTCTGGGCCCACACTATTTTACTCTGAAAACGCGAAGTATGCTTGTAGAATTTTACCCGTAACGGCGGATTCTTCTAGACATCACACCTGATTTCAATTAGAAATAATTGGTCTTAATGTGGTGTTTTCTAAACTACAGATGTTAAGACTATTATCTTGGTATAGCAAGGTACGAAGATAGCATTTCAGTTGAAATGGATAGTCTTACCACAAATTTTTACCTATTTCGAAATATGGAACAGAACCCAAGAGCTTCTTAGACCGACCAAGCGGGGCGTTTTACTATCTGTTCCTTTATCAAGACTCTTGCCTTTTAATTCTCGAACTATTCACTTTAATTCAGGATAGGATGGACTGTAAATCCCAGGAATTTCCTCTGGCTTCCTAAGGACAAGTCCGCACTCTTGAATACCATAGTCGCGTTACTGGTACGTAATGTATGTACAGCAGCCTCTTCAAGGGTTCCTCAGCCAATCCACAGGAATGAAGGCTACCACGAGCACTTCACCCCCTCAAAATCTACATTTGATAACAACAGGCATACCTCTACAGACGCCATTTGGTAGCAGCAGCACCGTATGCCAACATTTAAACCCAAACTACTGGTAAGTTTATAGGTTGGTAGTAGCAAAATATACTAGCATTCAAACTACTTGTGGGTTCATGGGATATTTCACGCCGTTTTATAAACTACAGACGTGGCTTATCTTTAATGAAAATAATGATCAGAAACAGTCAGCTGGACTGTAGAAGGATTAAGCTGGTTATTGCCTGAAGTCGCATGGAGGAATGAAAGAAAAATCTATCATAATGTACGGTGTCACGGTCAAGACACGAACCCAATACCACCGAATACAAGTCATGTGCCATTAACGTTGAGCCCATATCCCAGGTTCTACAGTGTGTTCACTTCAGGGAAATTTGCACCTGTGAAGGTGGTACCTTTGGGTTGACGTTACCTGGAAGTCCTACTGAATATTTCACGTCCCACGCTAAGTGGTATAGCATGCTGGTGCAGCAGCAGCAGCCATTTCCTACTTTGCCGTTAACCTATCGTTCCGAGCCCGAAAGATTCGATTTATCGAACTGAAATATTAATCGACTCTCGACACATACCGTCAATCAATTCACGTGTTTAAAATTAATGAACAGATAGTGGGAAAGGATGCCAGGAGTTTTCTGAATTCTCTACTCTGAAAATCAATTATATAGCGATTTAAATAAATATCCACGCAAGATTTGATAATGGGAAAAATATGTAAATGTTATATGCATCATGCAAAAAGCTTCTAGTGCCATTAGTTTGCACAGGGAAAAAACAAGATACAAAAATGAACAAAATGTTCTGGGCGCAGCACGTGACAACTACTGTCCTTGAAAGCTTTCATATACCAGGCGAAGTATGTATGAACCATTAATTAATAAGCTTAATTATACAATCTCGCCCTTCATTCCTGTGCGTCGCTTCCACTGCTAAAGACTCCGACTAAGTTACAAACTACGTGATACGACATAAAAGTTGTAACTGTTAACTTATAACACGTACTGTACACCATACATAAGGTCTAGATATATTTTATGATCTCCCAACATACGAAATTTCACATGTCCAGCGCCTATGTATTACTAGTTTGCGACATAAAAAGAAAAGCCAAATATAGATTTCGCGCAGCAGCCATGTTGTCAACATATTACATAAGGTAACAGTAGCACATTTTTAATGTCTACTGTCAGAAAATATCAACAATGGCGCTTCTTCCCACACAAAATGTCCCCAAGCCATAACGTTTCTGTCAATCACATGGCAGTGCCAAGTTTCAAGAAAATCCACACTGGTTAAACATTTAATAGGAACAGATCTCAACCCATACAATACGAAAACCTGAATAACAAGGAAAATTATTAAACAAATACGTACCAAACACAAAGACAGAGAATCTTACTTCAACAGTAAACAGGACTACTCAAGAAAACCACTGAATGCAACATTATCGCCTTACTCGCGCGGCAACTTCTAGGTAGGAGAAACAGGCGTGTTGCATTTCGACACATGTAAGGCATAATGCTTCGGTACACTGCAGCATTTGCATGAGGTGCAGACAATGAAATGAACATCGTGTCTGCCCGTCCATAATTCCGAACGAAATAGAATATTTTGAATTTCCAAGTCTAAGCTGGTAACAATGTCGTTAAATAAACCGTAAATAACTGTGCGTGAACCAAATTAAGATGTTCACATATCCACTATAAAAAAATAAAAGTATCTAATGATGGTACAAGATGTAAGATTTGAGGTTTTCACAGCGGTGTGTATGAAGATTTCTGTCTTCTGGGTTGTTGCGCTGTGTAGTCTGGTCGATGTTTACCAACGTTTCAGAGGTCATACTGTTCCGTCATCAGGGCGATGAATTCTGACCTCTGAAACGTTGGTTAACATCGACCAGACTACACAGAGCTACAACCCAGAAGACAGAAATCTTCATGGTACAAGATTTACACGCACTGGCCTTAATTTACGTCAACTGGTCCAAAGACTCTCACGCAATCCTTATCCGAACAGATCCCTGTTTACGGTTCATCCACAAATTCTCACACTCGTCACCCCAAGTATAAAGCCTATTACAGTTGGTATAAGAAGATTTCCGCAAGTCCCTTCCCTCGAACTAAAGATAATGGAAAGATGATTTAATAAGATTTTTCACACACCCTTCATCAAAATACTGAGAAGTGTTACAAAAAAGAGATGATACAACAGTGTTGAAATTATAACGCTCCAACAAAGTTTGGAATTTAATATTTTCAACTTCCCATTTCGTTCCTCATCAGGAAATTAAAAACTTCTGGGAATTAACTTCGATTCTGTGATTACATTGTAGCCTCTGAAATTGAAACCGAGTACCAGTTGGAAATAACTGCAGCCAACAGTATCAGTCACATTACGGCCATTTAATTTTCGGATTACACTTTCAGTTAACTTCCTTTACTTCAATACCATTATCAATATTATATATTGAACTCAAGAAAATAGTTTATCCATTAGTGATCTGTATGCCTGATGACATACAATTCTACTTACTGAACCAAAAATGTGGCAATAAATTCCTAACAAAATTAATATTTCACACTTAAAAAAATCATCAAATTCCACCGGCCATCTGATAAGAGAACGAAGAAATAACATGTGACCGACATATTTAACTAACCCTAATATAAAATGGAAAAATACTCCTTTAACTAGCTCCAGTAACGCACGTACGAAGGAGAAACAGTAAGAGTAGGACTATACGAATCGAAAATAGTTAATGCCCAAGACGCTGCATTCCATGTCAGCACGAAGACAGTTTTCCTTAACTACAGGCAAAGTCGTATTGCCTGGTTTGCTTCAGATATCTTAATATACAGTTCATATTTTAAATCTATGGCATTTTCCTTTCTGAAGAAAATAATGAAAATCATACATCAAGTTAAAAAAATCGAGAACAAATTACTAACACTTACATAGAAATGTGAATAATTCAAAAGTCATAATCAACACACTCTAACACAAAGAGAAAACGAGGGGATTTCCTATTATAAATCGCCTTCAATGTCTTGATGCAAGCCGCAAAACAGACAGCATTCACTCAATGTACTCCAAACAGAGTAATATTCTAATGAAGTTCAGTTTCCGCTATTTCGGCTCCGTTTAAAGCACTCTGTCCACCTACGTGCCATTATCTGCCCATCAGTATAATCTTACTGAGGGCATACAATCGAAATGAATGCGGCCACTAATCGTTATTTCTTTTCTACGATAAGTTCATTTGCTTCTCGCTAAATTTTACTATTCAACAACTAAACTTCACGCTTTGCAGCATCATAAATATTTAATGGTTCATAATTCTTTAATCAAAATTTAAAACTTAACGTCTGATACCAATTCTCATAATCATTTAATATGTATACCAATTTATCCATCATTATAGGTCATATTACTTTCTATACGAGTAGTATGACAACTATGCCAAGAAAGGCAGTCAAAAACGCTGTATCGCGTTTGCTATACGTTGCCTTTAAGCATAAAACATGTGTCTTGGTCTTAGAACAAAATTTCCAGGAAAGCGTAAGTTTCATTGTACGATAACAGTAATTTAATAAAGTTCGGTTCTCATATTTCCCATATAATCGCTATTTTTAAAATATTAATTAAACTGTTTAACTGCCCATAAATTACAGTACATCATCACTATTCAATATTTAAATCCAACTTATACTTTTATAATATAAAATTAACCCTCCAGGGCAAATAAATTAATATACATTTCATCAAGTCAAATACATTTTGTTTTAGAAAGTAAAATCTGTCCTAATCAGAGAAACAACTGAGTGAGATTTATTTCCCGAAGGGAGACAGATTTGAGGTTCATCTATCTGCAACATAACGAATACGGTTGGTGTCGGAATCAGCAAGGCGGTGAACTGGAAAGTGAAGTCCTCGAATATCGACATTGGCTTCATACACGACCCGAAACGTTCAATATAACGTTCCAAATCGACAAAACGATATCCATGTGCATGATTATGACACAAATCATGTGACTGAAAAATATCCTAATAATTATGATCTGTTTTGCTCCAGGCATATTAATATTAACTATACTTCTTACTCTGAATCTATGACATTTTCCTTCCTAAAGTACAAAATGAAAACAATACATCAAGTTAAAAAATATAAAATGACTAACAAATATTTAAATATGAATAAATTCACAAGGCCTACTGCCAACAGTCACACACAACACACGCTCTACCACAAAACACCAAGCGGATTTCCCATTATAAACCCTTTCCGATGTCTTGATGCAAGCAGCAAAACGCTTAATACCAACATGCATGCATTATCATATTTCGGCACCCTTTCCACTTTACAAAAGCTCCAATATACAAAATTCAGTTTTGTGATGCTTCTTCACACACACACACAAAAAAAATATGGTGATTGGACGTTACAATCGTTAACACAAAATAAAACGGAGAGGATGCTTTGAAAACGCCGCAAACCTTCCGCTCTGCCTCTAACAAACGCTCCCAGGCAATTTTTTTTGATATCCAAGTACAATAGAATAAATTGAAAAATATGTCACTGAATGAAATCGGCACTGTTCAAGAATTAAAAACATGCATTTTTTCACCGAATTCATCTTGAGACAGAATTGCCACAGCTCGTTTCATGTTGTGAGGTTTATCAACAAATTACAGTACTAAGAGCCAGGCTTTACTGAGAAGGCGGGGTGGGTCAAAATTATTTTACCTATTAATTCTCCCGATGTCAGGGTACAAACAACAAAATTCCATTTATTTGTATATATTTATAATAGCACGGCAAATGAAAGGGAATAAAATAAAAAATTGCAGCAATTTTAATTTCTTACTATTCTTATGATTCAGCTAATAATCCTTTCAAGAAAAATGATGAATGATATAATACGTAGTAAATAATTAATTGGAAAAGAGTTGAAAGGAACAGGTCCTGGTGTAATTTGAGGTACCATGTAGGCATTCGGTTTTGAGGACAGAGGAAAAGTTGTAAAACATAAGTCAGTGTAGCCTGATACTGCCTCGTTACTACGGACTCGAAAATATCCGGTTATTTGAAAAGTTTTAATAATAATCGTCCTTATCCTTCGCTTCTAAAATAAGCTCATGGAACACTTGTACCACGTGGTTAGCTGGCATGGACAGCACTGACCTACAGGTGTTGTCCGTCATCAGCAAAAAATAGTTGACAGTACATCCAAAGATCACTTAATATTATGTATACACGCCCTGCAAACATATATTCTGTAGAAAAGTGTGAAACACTAAAAATGTCACCAATCTCTGTTTCATTTATAGCCAAGTTTCATAACAAATGTCTTTTGGTAAGGAGTTTAAATGCGAAAACTTGTCGGATAATATAATTTAACATAAATATCCGTGCATTTAGAAAAAAGGTATTGGTTAAACAAATGAAAATATAAAACTTATTTTTCATTGGATCACAATGAATTATTCAAGAAAATAAAGAAAACAACTCACTTTTGTTACACTCCCTTGGAAAGCAAACAAACCCACAAGAACAGAATTGTCAAAAGAGTAGGAAGGAGGCAATTTCAGTGCATCGTCAACATTAGAGAACATCGGCGTTCTTAAGGGTTTATCTCGTTCAAAGGGTGGAATTGGTTTCGTAATAATTCTAAACACTGACACTCGACGATTCGTGTGGCATTACAAAGTCCCTGAATATTTCCAGAGCACTACCAGAAATCACGTAGATGTCACACAGCTTACTCTGTTTTTGTATAAAATAAACAAATATCCGAATTATAATAATTTTACAAAGTGCGCTTAGAACATACACATAATTCTATTTATACGACAGTTAACACAACTTTTCTGCGAAGCAGTATAACCCGATGTATAAAACCATTAATACAAACCATGGGTCACGTCGAATGGTATAGAATTGCGGAACGGGGGGAAGGGAGGGACGGACGTTGACACAATGAAACGTTTCAGCAAAAGGTCCGGGGGTAACCCGGTGAATAACGCGCTTTATACGCCTCATTACCTCATTTCTTACGAGAGCAGAGGAAAAAAAAGTACTCTGAAGTTATTGACGTTTTATTAACTTTTGCCGACGATTTTACACAAAAAAAACCCAAATATAATGACAGAAGAGTAAGTTTTGCGGCGTTTCCGAAGGTTAAAACATTCTATAGCTGTAAGGCTAAAAGTACAGTTTGCATGCACATATATATCTAGACGGTTGAAAATAGCAGCAAAGTTTAATTTGTATAAAAAAAATCGACCTACAACCCCGAGCAAACGCACGCTTTTAACGTGAATGAAAATCTTTTCATATCAAAATAGAAAGACTATTAGAACCATGCACTATATAAAAGGGTGAAAAAGTTTGTATTCGTAAATGCAGTCACAAAATCTAATTATAATGCATAAAAAATCACTCTTTTTTGTGACTCGATAACGTAACATTCCTTATCGGTCGAAAAGTCTAATGAAAAAATATTAAAACTCTCTTCCTGTAAGATTTCAATTAACTGTAATTATCAACAAGAAAGAACATTATAAATTAAGCAAAGTAACCACACACGAACAAGCACACAAGCTTAGTTTAACAACCACAAGCAGCCTTATTTACGGTAACCTATTAATACAATTTGTGTAAATTCTAATCAAGTCTAAAATGCATACGTACACTAACCAGGCACACATCAGTACTCATAATAAAATTAAAGTGCATAGAAACGGAAGCTAATCCTGAGTCGAAGGGGTTATCTTTATAGGAAACATCCTTCATTAAAGTGAACCGAACTTCCGAATAATAAAATTCAAATGTTAGATCCTAAACAACGCTGCATAAACGTAAGTTTCCACTTTAATATAATAAAAAGTTCAAACACGCCAGACATGAATTAATCAACAACACATTCACAAACACTTCTCCTAGGGTGACCAACTTAGCAGGAAGAAATCAAAGCAAGGACACATTTGCAGTGCAACTACACATGTGCTTAAAGTCTCTATTAATATTGTTGAAATCAAGAAATTTTGGATAAATACGTAATGTCATAGTGTAAACAACCGTATTAGTGACACAATTTCAACGCTATAATCTGCTTGTTAAAGGTCGTTATCTCTGCAAAGCAAAAATATTTCTGACGTATTACACAACGCATCGATTTAATTTATGCCCGTATACGATCTCGCAAAGAAACTGTTATATTCTGGACATCACACCAATTCAATGCTGTCTGCACACATATAAATAATTCCAACATTTAATGCAGGACCATACATACTTACACTCAAAGTTGTACACGTATCTTGTGTATAATGTCAGCATTTATTTCTTCGGTCCATTTGCATATAAAATTAGTTCACTGAATCCTCTACTTCACGTCCAATGTATTTCATTAGACGTAAATGCATTTCTGTATGAGAACTGAGACACAGCACAATCTCCAATTCTTTAACACAAAAACTCGACACAAAGCAATTATTACGTATATCGTAAATTAAATTCAATATAGAGACTGACCCCCCCCCCCCCCCACCCCGGCCTACGTGTAACCATTTAGACGGGTTAACTTTCGCGATTTTAAGAAAATTATATACTGAGAATAATTACAATAGCCAACACAATCCACGCACATATTAAACCGTCTCAAACACTACATGCTCAAGAAATCGGATTAATCTCGTCCTGGTTACTGGGATATGTATTTTCAACTTTATTTTCTGAACACTTACTGAGTGAAATGAATTATTTCCTCAAACAGAAACTGTAATTTCCACTTCGAAATTCCAACAAGACCACCAAGGGGAAAAATACGCCCTGCCTTATGCTAAATTCTCATTAAATGGGGACAATCTGGTTTCGAGAGAGCTCAATCGTGGGTCTGCCAACACATTTAGCGTGTAGTTTCATTCCTTTAGATCAGGGGTGGCCAACGATTGGCACGCGGGCTGACAACGTCTCTCTATACAGCTCCAAACAATTTTGAGAATGAGAATAAAAACTGATAAACTTTCCGTTTCCACTTTTCTGTAAATTCTGGACAATGTTTGTAAATGTAATTTTCAATACAATCATTTACGTACTGAGTTTAGTTTTGAAACATTTTTATTTCCATGGAAACAAAATCTCCTTTACCAAAAACCACAGGTAGGTAGTTACAATTGAAATATAACCTATGACATATTTTACCTTCACAGATGTTATAAATATCGAAGATACGCAAAGCAAAAGTGACCGGAGAATCTGTCCGTTTAAAGCTTGCAAACGGTTACTACTTGTTTTATATTCGGTAAGAAATAGAATGAACCTAAAGTTCGGCATGAGAAATTTCCAAAATCGTTTCCCTACTTGACAGACACTGCCAATATGATTGCAGATGTGGCATTGCTGTGTTACGATTTGTTTAATCACTTATCATGAAACTATGGCATGCCTTATAACTTAAAATCCTTAACCTGCAGTAGAAAGGCCATGGTAAAATTACCTTTGTGCCTCAAAAGGCGTATAGGCTATGTGGAGGTTAAAGCCCCGTGTATTGTTAACCTCGGCACCAAACGGCAATGCAATTTAAGTTACATTTAATTTATCCATTTAATAAGAGCTACTCTGAGACAATACGTACATGGAATAAGAGACGCAAAACTATTCCCAATAAACTTCAAAATATATTAAACAAGTATTCCTCCATATATACCACGCTCATAGCAACCGGAAACTTACAGAATAAAACTTTTAAAGTCGATTAGGCTCGGTGAGGAGTCACTGAAGGCGAATTCAAACGATAACCATTTCTTGCTAACCCCGAGTGCTCTAATCGTTTCCTTTCAAACTTCTGCCGATCAATTGGACTTTAAGACGACTATCCACGAGCACTAAATAAATGTCTATATAAGCTACATGGCTACTAAATGTCTATTATTAGCACAAGAAGTAGAAGAAATCAGAATTATCAGTAATTTTAGAAGATTATGAATCAATTACTATCGTCTAAATCAATGGACATTCTGCTGTAGTACGGTCGAATGACAAGAATTTTTTTTAAATTTAAACCGTAATTTAAATACTTGCAACACGTTGCTGTTAGAATTATTATCAAATACGGCTATAACATAATCGGGTGAATATTAAATAATGTTTTCTCTCAGCGGAATTGTTGGTCACACTAAGAAGTCAGTAACATCGTAACCTAGAAAGTATAAGAAATATTTGTTTTAAAAAGAAAACTTACCTTCGGCTGCCGTTTCAGTACATGACAGGAAAAAGACCAGGAACACAGTGACGCTATGGATCGGTAGATGATACATGGCGTTGCTCTTCACATCAACTGCCACCTACATCAGGGACAACAACCGAAAAAAAAATTATAGGAGAGATAAATAAATACAATATTTTTACTTTTCTACCTTCACCGCTGACTCTGCTGGAGAGATGATTTCACCTCATGCTGGAAAAGAGCCCATAGAAACGTTTTCCCTTTAAAAGATCGTAGATCGATGCCATATGCTTCCTATACGCGTTGGAAAAACACTTTGCAGTTGAGAAAGACACTGGAGGAAGAAGGGAGGTGAAGGAAACAAAAGCAGAAATTCTCTGAACCTGCAGCTAGAAGTACTTTTTGGTGAGGGCAAACGGTGAATAAGGTAGGAGGAGGTCTTAAATTTCGAGAGCACACTGTAGATACGATGATTCACAAAGACACGCGTCGAAGAAGAAACTCCAGTGAAAAGACAAAGAAAACACTTTGGCAGAGGAAAATTCAGCACTCACACATCACTTTTAAACCACAAAAAATTAATTTTCTTCCTTTGAACAAAACCAAACCAAAAAACAACAACAAAAAAGTCTGAACAGAGAACTATTTGTTGAAGCTGCTGGTTTCCAGTAACCAAATTGCTGAAGGAAATTTCAACTCCTTGAAGAAAGTACAACTAAAAACACCCACTTCTATCTTCGTCTACGTATAGTGTATACGTAATATAAATGAAACTGCACTGTTATACATGTCTCTCAAGGTACCAATAAATAATCCGAGTTTCTACAAGAAAACTCCAAAGACAGAACTTCTTTTCTTATACGCAGCCCCATTTCTAAAACATCGCTAATTTAAAGTTTCCTTAGCTTAGGCCAGCTTCATAAATTATTAAAACATTAGTTCGTTTATTCATTTCCATTTAGAACTATTTGCTCTGTAATTGTCTGTGTCGTACATGTTATGGCTGATTTCTTCCTATGATTCCAGCAATAATTACTACGATCTGGATTTGTAAACATTCCAAAATTAAACCGACAGTCGAAGCATTTCACTCCCAAAAATTATTAAACAGCGTGTATAAAAATCCCAAGTCTGCTTCACGTCGAAGTATCGGAACATTTAAATAACGGTGAATGCTGTGAGTAATTAACAGGTGGACGTAGTACAAGTTAATCAGCACGAAACGGGTCAATTAAATAAAGATTACGATGACACACGGCGAACAATATTCGACGTAAATGTTAGTTAAATCTTTTAAAATCGTATAATATGCGAATATTCCATAGTAACAGAATACAAGGAACATGAAAAACGGAGACTGTTTGTTTGGAGACGAAGTGCACAACTTTCATTTTAAGTCTTTTTACATCACAAGTTGGAAAATAGAAACATTATTTTAGACAGCAGAATAATCCATCCATCTCACTTTATCACTGAGCACATATGAGGACTAAAAATATGTAAGATGAAGTGGATAACATGATCGATTAGAATCTGAATATATTTCTATCGTCTCAATGATGGTAATAGCATTAAAGTTTACGACAGAGTAAGAAGTTAATTTTAAAATCTTCGGCTTACGAATGACACGATGTTTCAATACACAACTGAGTTGCTCGCAAAGCCACTTCACACTGTATACAAACTTAATTCACGTATAAAAACAGGAAGCTTCAATGAACGTTTCTGCGAATAAATAGGCTAATTTGATGTAACTGTAAACTGCCTCACAATTTCTTCAGAGCCTGATGTCACGTTTCATTAAATGCAATTCAGTTAAGTATAAAACAGGAAGTCATAAATTATCGCTCTATAAACGGATTATTTATTGTATCTCAGAGCTGACCGTTCCGCGAGTTGTTCAGTGTTGGTGATGTCACTTTTTAAGGTTTCCATGCGGTCCATTCAGTCACAAGGAACACAGTCGTATAGGAGTTACCGTACATCGATCAACACTAAAACATAACATAAAAAGTTTTTTATTCGTGTCTATGAAACACTGAAGGCAGCTGACCGTAACGAACACTAGGGAAACAATCGTTGCTAAGTGGTCACGACGGCAGGACGGTCCGCCAACACCAACACCACTACCTGCTCGTTCATTCAAGGTGGTGCCCCTCCAACCTAGCGAACACTGACGGTGAGTCCGGACCCCGCGACCGCACAGTACGACTGCCGTCGCTTGTACTCCTGACGCCGGCCGACGCCTGCCATCGACACTAGGAGAGACCTCTACCGGGAGAGAAGAGCAACTGGCCAACACACAGGTGCTATCAAGTTTCATACACTACAACACTTTTATGTGCCGTGGTAGAGATAGGACGAGGGAAAGAGATGGCAGATAGACGGCAAGAAAAATGCGGCTTACGTGTTCCCTTTTCCACTCTCATTTCCAAATATTCCAATTATAACAATATAAATGCAAATTCAAATTATAATCATGTTGTTGTGGTCGATACAGTTAAGGACAGGCTATTACTAAGGGCAGAGTTGCAACATGTAGTGGAACAGTGGTTCTAAGCACTTATAAATTTGCACGGTTTGCATTACTTGTGCACTATCAACACACGACTGGCAGTTTTCATGTTTTTCATCCTCACCCAGTTAAGATCCCTAACCATCATAACATCAAATCCAACTCTATGGCGTATTAAACAGGAAACAGGAACATCGCGCAGACTAAGAATTAATCATTCCAAACGACGAAAATGAACAACACCAGAATTCTCATATCATTATAATCTGTCTATATAATAAATAATGTGCAGTAAATAGGATAATCGGTGGCCACTTGCTGTTAAGGAATTGTTCGCCTTACGTATAATGTTATAACCGTTGTCATGGCATTTGTGTTAGGGGATGTTTGGCCTCGTGTAATTGTTCAGGTACTTCTATTAAAGGCAGCACAGATCTTGCAACCTCCATATAAGATGCTATTTTATTAAAAGACATTAAATCGTATGATAATGATTTTAATTTTTGTGCAATGCATGACTTAATTTTAATGTTTATATTTTGCTTTGTTTGCCTCTGTATGGAAACAATGAAAGGAAACAAAAGACTGTTCGTTCATCAATGACCTACTACGTACATGTACTAACAACGCAGCAAAACAATCATTACGTGTTAACGCTTCCTAGCTTTCGCAATTAAGCAAAAATGAGGTAGTTTTTATTTTTAAACCCTGCTTCCATAAACTTTTTAATAAAATTCGTTTTTAGTAAGACTTTCCCAATATTCTTGACGGGCAATTTCCTTGAATCGTATAATTTACTTACACGTTGTTTTAAGACGGTTTAAAACTTTCATTCTATCTATGACACTTTAAAAAATGGTAGGGTGAACTATTTTCATCTACGGAGAACGAATTAGGAGGATCACGAAACTACATAATGCCGTGATTTAAATTTATAACGTTCAGTCTTCGCCAAATATAACTAAATCAAGGATAAGATAGGCGGTATATGTAGCATGCATGAAAACTCAGAGAATATATATAGCAAGATGAAATTTTATTCGTAAAGACTCAGAAAAGATAGAAGAAATAATAATAGACGGAAGGATAATAGTAAAATTTAATTCAAAGAAATTCGGTGCGACGGTGTGAACTTGATTAATCTTTTTCAGAACACGGTGCATTGGTGCACATGTTATGAACACAGTGGCGTGCCTCCAGTTACATAAAAGACGGTACATTTCTCCACAATCTCGACGACAATCAGCTTGTCAAGTAGGATTTTGCTGCATGTTTCTTAGCTACTTTTTAAGAGAACAAGGCAATCACAGTGTCTTGATTTAATCGTTAATAAATCAAGACACTACAGAATAACTTATAATTCATGATATTCCTCCAAAATCACAAACCATTTTTCTGAACCGTACAAGAAAGTAGGAAGGTAATTAAATAAATAAAATAATATATTATTATACCTCTTATTACTCCAAATCCAAGTATATATAATTACAGAGAAAGGTAAAGTAGAGACCATTTGTACCGACACCACCTAACGCGCCACTGAACTTCACTGCCAACAGCTGACAATTCCCAGGTCCAGACCTTGTCTGGTCCCTTTTTCTCTCAAACAAATGCACCCTAGTTTGTGTGGGTTTGTATCACACACTAAAAGAAACTTTGCTGCTTCATTAGACGTGACAGTCCATTTACCTCCTCTACTGTGATTTCAGATCTTCCACATTACACAGACTCAATAACCAAACCTTGGCAACAATTTTTTATTTTATTATACAGTACACATTAACTGCAATCCTGAAACATTCTACATTCCCTGACTAGTTCAGAGTATCCATAATTAAAAGTACGAATAAATATCACTGCAAGTATTTGTGTATAAAAGAGAATGTTGTGGTGTAACGGTTATATTCATGCATGTATTCCTGGTTTCGGCAGTTCGAAAAAAGGTTATCTTGAGATATTCTTAGGAGGTATTTCTGACATCCCCCAATTGAAAACATTCCCATGTTCTTAATAATACTGTAGTTTCTAAATATATTCCACGCACTGCACATACTCGGTACGAAATTTAAAAACAGAAACAGACTGCAAGCCAGTGTTTCTCGACCGGTGTTGGCAGACTAAAACCTCGATACATCACGCCATTATATATAGTATATTATGGACAAAGTGAAACTGGGGCAGGTTTTCCTCAGAGCCTTTCGGTTCGTACCATTCCACCAATGATCATCTTAGGGGTAGATAATGGGTCTATTAGAAACATAGTTCCACAGAGATAGTTCCACCCCATCGTAAAAATAAAATAAAAATAGATGAAGTTGCCTTTTCGCTACGCAATTTGGATGTTATGAAATATAAGCATTAAGGAACACTGTTTTAACGATGGTTCGTTCTGTATTTAACAAGAACACAACTACTGACTACTGTAAAATTAAGTGTGTACATTTTAACATTTCCCATATAATGTCAATACTTCAAGCGTTTTATTTTCATAATTCGTTTGTTACAGTTTAAAAAAAACTTTAAGAAATTAACAACAAACTTGAAACAAGAGTGACCCCTTAATAAAATATTAAGAACATGTAATATATAACACGCCTAAAGACATAACTATTTAACAAACAAACATCAGCACAAGAGAACGAGATGATAAGATCTGAACAGGAACTCGCTGCTAATGTCACATTTCGTAAATTACTTTTAAGTCTAAAATGTGTATGAACACATTCGAATTCAACGTGTCGAAATACAATGGCTGAGAAACACTGTTAAGAGCAGCTGACATCGCTGTTGAATGAAACGAGACAGGAATAATCAAATAAATGTAATGTTAAAAAGAGAAAGGAAAGGATTCTGACATCCTCCTCCTCCAGAAATAGTGAAACTGTGGGGTACTGGACGAAGGTATCAGCATTAACACAAATTCCTTGTTACAGCTTCTACAAACGTCTTATCATACAAAACCATTCCCACGTTTCATACAATACAGGGCTCATTAACATAACACTTTCACTTGAAACAACCTTTTTTTCGTTATATTCTCCATCACATTAGTAGAAAATGTAAATTAACATCTATGGGTGTTTACTTGTCATGAACATTATCCACAACACAACTTATGAATACGTGGAGTCGTAATTGATCATTAACTTCACAACAGATTCGTATCTCTTGTAACATTCTGGAAACAAACGAGACAAAGTCGCAAAGAACGCACCAGCAAAATATTTGTACGCCAAACTGAAGAATACTTTTACTATTCTCGTCCATAGTGTTACAAGCATAAGAAGTATATTCCATATTTCATAACCCCGTACAGTGGACGCAAAATAACTGCGAATTTCAACTACTTTGCATTAAGAGTGGAAGGGAAGCTGAGAGGGAGAAAGCGTGTGTCTGTCTGTCGTCTCTTAATTTCGACACAATCGGTAGCATTTTGACACCGTGGCTTCTACTCCACATTGAATTTTGTGAACCAAGAAAACTATTCGTGTGAACCACCAGCAGTGTAGGCACACGATTTGACCCCATGCGCCACTGCTACCCTCCCTCGTGTGCCTTTGTAACGGTCATCCAAGCTTGGAGATATTTTGTGTCCACTGCCAACAACTTATAAAATTCTCTGTATCACAACCACAGAAGCCACGGTGGTCTAGCGGTTAGAACGCTGGCCTTGTAATCCTGGGGTCTCGGGTTCGATTCACGGCGGTGCCCGAAATTATAACTTGTGTTGGGCAAGGCCGTGGTTTAGGCAACACGGAGTTTTCCTCCATTCACACACAGAAGAAGGCAATGGCAAACCACTTCTGGATCATCTGCCAAGAACGTATATGAACAGGTCCCAGTCCGAGAAAAGGATCGAAGGATCCTGTTCATATGGACATGTCGTCAGACAGAACACTAAATAAATAAATAAATAAATGATGGCCACGGTGGTCTAGCGGTTAGAACGCTGGCCTTGTAATCCTGGGGTCTCGGGTTCGATTCCCGGCGGTGCCCGAATTTATAACTTGTGTTGGGCAAGGCCGTGGTCTAGGCAACACGGAGTTTTCCTCCGGGGGCTCCCCGGTTTCTCCGTGGCATCCCAACAATTACTCCATTCACACACAGAAGAAGGCAATGGCAAACCACTTCTGGATCATCTGCCAAGAACGTATATGAACAGGTCCCAGTCCGAGAAAAGGATGGAAGGATCCTGTTCATATGGACCTGTCGTCAGACAGAACACTTAAAAAAAAATTACAACCACACAAATTCCTTTGCACGAAATTTTAATGCATGAAAACAGTGGCGACATATGTTTTTCTGACTGAAGTATGCCAAATATATGCCTATATCAAGACGTTAATTTGATTACAGTTAAAAGATCTGTAAATTATAATAAAATACAGCATTGCCAGAAACACATGAGGATGCAACAGTAAGAGATTACGTTAAGGATACTCCGTAAAGTTATCTATATGTCACCAACTTGACTTTAAAATTTAATCTCATTACTGCCACTCCAACGTAATATGTCCTAGTTTACTAATACGGCCAGAAGGTCACAATGGACGGTGTATCTAGACGGCTAAGATAAAGTATGTTTCCGGGGTTCTGGTAGCGGGATCTATTCTACAACCGAATCAAGTAAAAACATAAAAGGAAATGGGAAGAAAATAGAACAAGTGAGAAACGATGAGCTTCAACAGAGCAATAACAAGCAAAATAAGAAACCCTTATTGATTCTGCACATGGCACTGGCTCTGACGTTCATTTGTAGCACTTACGAATCTATTGCTGCAAAAGCAGTCACACCATAGGCCATTGCATTCAGTCGGAAATATTCTTTATATTTTCATAAATATTTACCGTACTGAAAAATGTTTATACAAAAGTTTCAGAGCTTAATGCGAACTGGCTATATCTGATACGTCATGTGCCAACTTTTAATTGATGAGCCTTTTTTTTTAGGAAATCGAAAGGTCAATTACGGGTTCATGTAAACTGGGATTTAGATTTCACCGACATAAACCAAAATTAATTTATCTCGAAACTGTTTAGTATTTAAGGTAGAGCGAACAGAGATGAAATCATGGAATCACTAATAATAATGCATTCTACAATTATCAGCCGTAACAAAAATCATTTTTTTAAATGGCTTCAGATGTGATTTCAAATTGTTTTGAAACACCCTACTGTTTGCCGTATCTTCTCCTTGGACAGGTCATAAGATGGTAGAAGGTACAGTTTAAGGGAAAATATGCATGCATGTATGCACGAACACATTCATAACCAGTTAATAGCTTTGCGTCCGTCTCTCCTATAACAGCAGGGCAGATGCCGCTCCACTTCGGACAAACACAGCGGCACAGTCTGCAACTGATAATAGCTCGTGACCACCTACCCAACTTATCTACAGACAAATTTTTAATTACTGCCACGAGATGAATGTAATTCGAATGAAATATGAAAATCCAGACACGTGGCTACAGCTGTGCATGTAATTGGTTTCTAATCACGTAAAACTGTACGAATTAGCGAATTAATTGGTCCTTCTCCGTTCACACTGCACTCACTGACTGCCATTGCCGTCCCTGGCTGTGTCCAAGGAAATTAGAGACCGCGTTATTTCTCCTACCCAGTCGTCTCTAGACGCTGTACAATTCGTCCTCCACAAACACGAAATTTAATCGAAATCCTTTCGACAGTTGCGAAACTCAAACATCCAACTATTAAGATTTCTGTCTTCTTGGTTGTTGCGCTGTGTAGTCTGGTCGATGTTAACCAACGTTTCAGAGGTCATACTGCCTCCATCATCAGGGCGATTCTTAGTATGAAGATTTCTGTCTTGTGGGTTGTTGCGCTGTGTAGTCTGGTCGATGTTAACCAACGTTTCAGAGGTCATACTGCCTCCGTCACCAGGGCGATGGATATCGCCCTGATGACAGAGGCTACACAGCTACACAGCGCAACAACCCAGAAGACAGAAATCTTCATACTCACCGCTGTGAAAACCTCAAATCTTACATCCAACTATTAGATCCATCACACTTCATAAACTTCGTGCAATTTTATTTGTAATTTAACGACGCTGTCATTAGATAAATGAGCTTAAAAATCAGTACTCCTCCCCCAGTACTGTCAGGGTGATTATGTCGAGAAGAATGAGATGGGCTGGGCATGTAGTGCGCACGGATGGGACAAGAGGTGTGCACCGGGTACTGGTTGGGAAACCTGAAGGGAAGAGACCGCTGGGGATACCTAGACGTAGATGGGAGGATAATCTCAGGCGAGATCTATGGGAGGTAGGAGTTGAAGGCGACTGGATTTTGTTGGCCCAGGACAGGGTATGGTGGAAGGCTTTGGTTAATTCGGTGATGAACCTTCGGGTTCGGTAAGCCATCTAGTTAGTTAGTTAGTTAGTCATTAGCTAAAAGTGTATAAGCGTTGGATGACAGTATTATTAATGAACAATTAATTGAAGAGGAAGGTAACAGTCGCGGAATAATTTAAGGTATTATACCAGTAGCTTACTGGAAAGACTGAGAAAAACCATGAAAACAGCAGTCAGGACACCCGGTCACCGAGCCCAGATTTGAATATCCCGAGTACGAAGCAGAGACGATAATCACTCGCCCGCGACGTTCGGACTTGACACAGAGAACTCCCACGAACCGTAAGAGATTACGTTGATGCGGGTCGTGTTTTTAGGTGCAGTCCTCCACTGCATAGCCAATGTGAAGCTAGAAATCCGGTTTTAGATGACAGCACACATGTTAGGAGAGAATATGAAGCTAATGGCAGGTAAGGGTCGTACAGCTTAGCCGGGAATTCGCATTATGTGTGGGTACGACGTACTTCGCATTTCATAGATGACAGAAAGCAACCAGCAGTGCATTCACACGGCCTCAAATACGGCACCTTTTGCACGGATCATCAGCGCGTCGACATCACGATTCCAGAGATATGCTGCATTTGTTAAAACAGAAGCCAATGGGTCTATTCTCACACCGTCGACATAATATCTGGGTCTAATAATTGTTTGGTTAATAACCTAACTCTGTTATAACTTAAAAGAGGACGGTCAGATAACTTGAACTACTGAATGCTTAGTTACATTCTTTCGCAGCATATTAAAAGATCCAATATAAAATAAAATAAAAATAAAATAATATAAAAGATTCAATAACCTGTCAGAAAAAATGTATGACACAGAAACGTTCTAAAATAAGCAACAAACCACGGTGCTTCTGGGTCAAATACGTCCCTCATATACCTAGCAACAGATAAAAACGTAATGTCCAAACGAAGACAAAAAATGGAGAAGATGAACATCAGCAACAGCCTATGAAGTTTCATCCGGTTTGCAGGTAATAAAATTATTTGCCCCCTCCACTTGCTGGCGCATAATTAATTTTTAAAACCCTGCAGTTAATTTGTGTGATAAATGCCACAATGGGGAGTAAGAAAACAAATAAATGAAGATGCATAACTAAAAAGTTCCATAGCACATAAATTCGCGTATATACATCTAAAGAAAATTCTATATTTAAATTTACAGAAGACGCTGGAACTTCGGTACACACTAGAAGAAAAGCAGAATGAATTGCATATCAAGGCATCTAACGACAATGAAATGATGATAAATCTACAATAAATACATCGCAAAAAATATATAGTATCTCAATGTTTACTACAAAATACTGCAACAATGATTTTAAAGTACCGGAACAGGGACAGACCTATTATATAATTTGAAACTTTTATTGTGAATACTTAATTAAGTGCATAAAAAGATTATAACATTCTCTGTAGTTCAATTTGCTTTGCAACAAAATATGTGAAAAATAACCATCAAGGTAATTGAGACATGCAAAACAATATCAATCATCTGAAAAATGTGTGTACTCCAATTGAGAACACTTTTACACAATGAATTCTTCTAGGCTACCAGCACCCTGAGGACGAGGACGAAGATGGTTCTCAAAACGTTGGTATTTTCTCCGTTCAACCACATGACACGGCTGGAAGCCCGAAAAGAATTCATTACACTTGGTCGCCGTGGAAGCTTCAGATCATACAACACTTTTCCATTCTTACTGTTTCTGGATATTTTATGATATTTTCGTATTCCCAAAATGAGCTCAGCTCTGCAAACTACCAGGTAAGTAAAGTGTTTCATTTGAACTGGGATTCAACAGAACCCTAAATATGTTTTTCCTTTCTTTCCTTGCAAGACAGGCTGAAAATTCTTTGTTCCTCATTTGGTAAAGATTTACATTCCTCTAGTTTCCTGTCAGGTCCAAACAATCTCCTCAATAATCTGTTCTTAGACACTGTCGACTTAGTATTCCTTCACACACAAGTGAATTTATAGTTCTGTATAGTTTTAATCATTACCTTAGGAAAGATGATCAAATGATGTTCTAGAGTTAAATTACAGATAGTCGACAAAACAAAACAATGTGCAGGACACGTGGAAAGCGCATTCCTTTCTTAAATATTTTCTTGTTACAGAAGGATTTTGTTAAGTTACTTCGTCTTTTGATGCTGGGTTCACGAAATATGTGGAGTATTTGTTAAGACGAAGAAGTCTCTTTTAGTTCATGCGGGTTTCAACAACCAGCCAGGCATAAAAGGAGAGATGGAGGTGTTGAAATATTCTATGTGATATTGGATCCCCTTTTTGCCTCATCCACCCTCCGTCACATTTCACTTCTTCTCTTCCCCCCCCCCCCACCCCAAATACATGCGCCAGTATTCGTACTGTGGGGATCTCGCCGTTTTTCAATTCTGGGGAGGAGGCAAAGAAATCTCAGTTAAGGCTCCGGGCACCGTAATATATTTCCTATAAAACATCACGATCACTTAAAAAACAGAAAAGCATCTGGGGTGAGGGGTTGGAGAACTTCATGCATTTCAAGCTAAGCGAACGTCCTAATACACGCTTGTTTCTAGGTCTAAGTAAACAAGATTTGGTGAAGGGAATAATCCCTCCGGATGCAGAAATAATCTGACTTCTAAAATGCCTGTACAACGCCTAACTGCAACACTATAAAATGAGAAGGGATGCACACTTTTTCGGTGTTTTGGTCTTATATTTCTTTACGTTAGTGTCTCAACAGTGAGCCCATATAGGGCCCAACGATAGGATTCGGTGGACGGCTCTATCGATTGGGTCTGACAGAGTAATATACCTGAAGATGGAGACAGATTAGGCCTCCGAAACGTCGTTTATAATTAGAAATAGGACGAAGGCTGTCACTGCAAATTATTAACGTAACCAAATAAACAAGGATGCCACAGGGTGCATATGTAAAACGCATAAATACATAAAATAGTCTGGTCGGAAAATCTGAAGAAAGAAGATTATCTGAAAGACGGGTCACAGGTGTGAGGGTAATGTTAAAATGGATCTTAAATAACTGTGACATGGAACGGATTCAAATGACTTAGGCCAGAATTATAGAGGATATTTAGGATTAAAAATCTGTATACGGGATGGAGATATAAATTAATTTTCCAGTGAATCATGAAGTGATAACAGTCAGTATTCGACATTCATAATACAAAGTGATACTTTTAAACACAGACCAGATTCAATTATACATAATAACAAAATGTAAACAAAAGGAATTAAATATTAATGTTAATCACGTTTCTATAAAATATACTGAAAATGTCCTAACTCGTTGTTAATAACAGATGCTATCAACAGTAAAATTACGAGTTTCGTTTCAAACTGATCGTTCTGTTTAACATAAACCGATTTCCATAGCGTTCACGTGTGAACTGAGACGCTAATCATACGGTAGGATGATATTCTTTATATGTTCTGTCCACAGATTTCTGTGGTGTCGAAACCACATCGGCACCTTCAAAATGTAATCTAATAATGTATTAACAACAGTCACATCGTCACTAAAATCCCACCAGAATTCACTACCGCTACTCGATCTGCATTTCGTATTTCGTAAACAAGCATTCACGAGGTTCGTATTGTATTTTCTTAGCACTAACTTCACGGTATCTGCAACATGGCGGTGTCCTCGTTCGGTGCGAAGTACAGGGGAGCGGACGACGTTAATACGAAGCTCACATTGCAGCTGACAGGATACCTTGACAAGTGTCACGGAGCACAATTAGAGCTGGCACGCGGAGAGACACAAGAAACACGTGAGGGCTGCCCAGAAGGGGCAAGAAATGACAATCTAATGTACACTCGACAGCTAAGCAGACATTAGGAATTCATCATCAACCAGCCAGCAGTCAAAGTCTCTTTAAATGTCGCTGTTTCCCAATCCATGTGATCTCTTACCCTGCGTTCTGTTAACATGCCGAATCCAATTAGATTTACATTTCAAAAATCTGTTCAATCATATTTTTACTTGAAGATGGCTGTCTTCTGGACTGTTATACCCTGTAGCCCGGTAGATGTTCAACGTTTCAGAGGTCCTTGCTGCCTCCACAATCAGGGAAATCATCGCATCAGCAAACGTAGGTAAATTTTTACCAGACTACACGGTTCAACAACCCAGAAGACTGCATCTTCAGACTCACCGACGTGAATATCTCAAAACTTACAAAATTTTTACTACTTATAATAGGCCGTCGTTTCTTTATGGTCCAAGATTAATTTCCTATTTTCATAAATTTAATTTCAAGTGCGGTATTTGCTTTTTCAGACGTTAAATATTTTAGCTATTATATAATTTTTTCTTCACACGGCAATAAGCATTCGAGGGATCCGGAGGAAGTAAGTAGTATTCTTCTACCGATCGTCGCTGTTTTACTTTTTATGAAACAGCACTGTTCTTACTTCTGTTAAAAAGATAACATTTGTTAATAAATCAGTATAATAGCCTGTAAATGTGATAGTATAAACCTCGCACTTCAATATCATATTTAAAATTTGATTTTCCAGTAATTTTATAATCATAACGGACTGAGGTCTTAGTATGTTCAGGTTACAAGGATCAGAACTGTTCAATTTATTTCTCAGATACCTTACGCATATTCTGCACTTTGGTTCATACTCATATAGTAGCTAAGGCAATGGGTTTTCAGATATTCTTTCACAATATGCTAGCCATTTCATTTAATAATCTCTTACTACTGTAATTATGAATATTTGTTATTCATATACATTCTACAATACGCTGTCTTCACGTTTTTAAATCCCTAATTCTGTATCCAACTGTCGTTCTCAGGAAACAAATTTTTATCTCTAATTAATTATATATATGACACAAGTTATTCTCAATTGTGTAAGAAGATCTTTCAGTACCATCTACATTCTCATCAAACAATGCAGCATCCGCCCACGCTAACGGAGCCCATGTTGCGTGCCTGACAGTGGAAAACAGTGACCTACATATCCAAACCAATGTAATCCTGAACACTAATGCAGCACTAATGGACCTTCATTAAGCCATTAAATGCATGACCACACAAGTGCTAACAAAGCGTAAACTAAGTCACTGACCAAACAAAATGATTAATAAGCGGAAAAGCGCTAACGCAGAGGAAAACTAACGTAGGACGCTCTCCACATAGTTCAAAGACGGAAAAGGTGTCAACAGCAGGACGTCAGAGTAATCCTTAGTATCTACTCTTAACAGCAATTGGGTTAGTTTCAAGGAGTACGGTCTAGCTACCAACGAGGACGACCGCTCTGAAACGTTACAAAGAATATGTAGGTTACGACTTGTTTGCAAACACACAAGAAACAAGGGTTGTTTCAGTAAGTACTATGTCAACGGATTATACAGAATAATAATATATTTTATAGCACAAATCCTAAACGAAGCATCAACTATATATAATGGATGATCACACACTAACCAGAACTACGAAATTAAATCGAAAAACATGTACTTGAACTTGACTTTCATGAACGTGGTAATGAACTATAATGCTCCAAGAAAGCAGGGAATTTCTTTAAAATTTTTCAAGGAAGTCTTAACACTACGCTGTTAGTTTCGTTAATAAAATTAATTATAACTAAGTGAGATCTGAGGTTCTCACGGCGGGGACTAGGAAGATACCTGTCTCCTTAATTATTACTCTTCGGAAAAAAAAACCTCTTGCAGATAATTGGAGAATGTGTGGTTTAATTCTATATCATAAAGTAGTTTATCAACCCTGGATTTCCAGCAGAAGGAAAGATAAGACCAACTACCGGGGTGCGAGGAGGTGGAGGTTATGGTGCAGACGACACGAAGTTAGAATCAGAATGACGTCAGAAAGGACACGCTTTGTCTCGTGCTGCATGTCACCAGCCACATCACGGCCTGCTGTGAATAACTTTCCTGCACAACTTTGCTTGAAACGGGATGCTGAAGAAGTTCCACATAACATACTGCAGAATACAGCGATGAAGAACTTAGATTCCGAAAGAAAACGGATTTATTATAAGAAACTGGCCCTTCTTTATTTATACATCTTCTCCAGAGTGTGTCGTGATTTTTTGAGACACGATCGTTACTGCATACACAGTCATCCAACTACGAATGGGATCCAAGATTGTGTTACGTCGTGATTGATGGCAAAGGTAACAGATGGAGGGCGCTCGACGGCTTAGACTCGAGAGCTTTAACCCCTGAAAGATTTAAAATCGGGGTTCTCACCCGCGGCCAGCCATATGTTTTATGATGTAAAGTAGCGATCTGGTATCAGAAAACGCGTTCTGTTAATGTCGGCAGTATTCGGCAATACCGCTGTGAGCAAACATTCTGCTTAATTAAGAAAGTATAATCAATTTAGACGCGCCATACTGATCAACACGTGGATGGGAAGCCTGCAAATTGCAGCAAGATAAATTAAACGAGATATTAAAAGTTTACTGAAGCGAAGGCACTTTCAAGTGTCTCACTAATGACCGATATTGTCAAAGAAAAGTGTTGAGCAATATGTGAACCTGTTTGAAACATTGTTCCTAATTTAGCAGTATTTTTAGTAAACTGAAATGGTTGTAGTCTGAAGGTTTCTGCTACTGAAAGTAAGTGGAAGTACACGGTAGAAAAATAGCATGGAAAGATATAAGAACAAAGAAAGAAAAGAAACCAGAAAGTGTCAAGTTAGGTCATGTGTACATATCGTTAACAGTTATAGATCGATTGGCAGAATATGATCTTCGTTAATAACGCCTGTCAAAGTTGTCTGCACGGGTGAAATGGGTGATGACGTCATCACGAAATTTCCCGACGCGGTTTCGCGGCTGGAGGGATTCACCGCTCTGGAATCCGTACCCAGTGACTTTCGCACGGAAAAATGAGCGTAGCTCATTATGCCCATTATTGTTGCCAGAGTTTTATAAACGCCGGTGAGTGCTGAAAGGAAATATCCCCATTATAAAATTTCAAGATAATTCAAAACTAATAAAATGAATGAGTTAATAAATTTCACTGTTGCTATTTTAACGGGGACTCAGTAACATACAAATGTTTTAAGTTAAAATCAAAGGTTATAGCTTTATTTTTAAAATATATTGCTGTAAAGCTGCGTGAAAGCCAACGTGGGAGACATGCGCTGTTCCTAAAAACAAGATTTGCTGATTTTAAAAACCCACTTTAATTCTAGTGACTATAATATAAAATATAATAAAATACAACGACAAACGTGGTCTTTTACATTCTGTAGAATTTTAAAAAGAAGGATATTTTACACATTTACAAGCTGAAAGGTTTTTAAAAATATGAGAATAGAACAAAGAGACAAAGTCATCTAAACTGCTTCCCAAATCCATGGTGCAAAGACTTTTTTGTGAAGTCGATTGTCGCTGAGATATTAATTACCCGCCATTTATGGAAACCGAGGGTTCACACGGAGGAGCAGATTGTGACACTGATCATTATCTGGTGGTAGCAAAAGTGAGGGAGCGGCTTTTAGTAAGTAGACTAAATAAGCAAAATTTCGACACAGAAAGATTTGATCTGAAAAAATCAAGTGAGGGACAGGCGAAGGAACAATATCAAGACGAGATTTCGAATAAGTTTCAAATTTTAGAGACAAATGAAGATAATGAAAGTGTGGACATCAACAGGGAGCGGGAAAATATCAAAATTGCAGCCAAGGAGAAACTAGGATACCACTGGATAAAGCAAAATAAACCGTGGTTTGATGAAGTATGTTCCAAATTAATAGCTCGACGGAAGCAAACAAAATTTCAATGGTTGCAGGACCCAAACAAAACAAATGCGGATAATCTATGTAATGTGAGACGTGAAGCTAGTAGAACCTTTAGGAATAAGAAAAGGGAATACCTGAAGGGCAAAATTGCTGAACTTGAGACAAATAATACGGAAAAAAATATCAGAGACCTGTACAGAGGCATTAATAACTTTAAGAAAGGATATGAACCCCAGAACAATTTGGTAAAGGATGATAATGGCAATTTGGTTGCAGATCCAATAAAAATTGTGAATAGGTGGAACAAATTTTTTAGCCAGCTCTTAAATGTTCATGAGACTGGTGATATTAGACAGATTAAAATGCATACAGCTGAACTGTTGGTGCCAGAACCTAGCTTAGATGAAGTTGAACTAGCCATTGGGAAGTTGAAAAGTTATAAATCTCCAGGTATTGATCAGATTCCAGCAGAATGAATTAAAGCAGGTGGCAAAGGGTTGCTTATGAGGATCCATAAGCTTATTCAGTTAATTTGGGATAAGGAAGAGATGCCACAACAACGGAAGGAATCCATAATTATTCCTATTCATAAGAAGGGGGACAAGACTGAGTGTGGTAATTACCGAGGAATTTCTCTGCTATCAACCTCATACAAAATTCTATCCAACATTCTTTTGGCAAGATTAACCCCATATGCGAATGAAATTATTGGGGATCATCAGTGTGGGTTCAGACGAAACAGGTTAACGATTGATCAGATTTTTTGCATTCGTCAGATACTAGAGAAAAAATGGGAGTTCGGTGGGACCGTACATCAGTTATTTATAGATTTCAAAAAAGCCTATGACTCCGTGAAGAGAGAAATGCATGTAGTGCGCATGAATGGGACAAGAGGTGTGCACAGGGGAATTGGTTGGGAAGCCTGAGGGGAAGAGACCGCTGGGGAGACCTAGACGTAGATGGGAGGATAATGTCAGGCGGGATCTATGGGAGATAGAAGTTGAAGGAGACTGGATTTTGTTGGCCCAGGACAGGGTACGGTTGAGGGCTTTGGTTAATTCGGTGATAAACCTTCGGGTTCAGTAAGCCATCTAGTTAGTTAGTTAGTTAGTTAGAGGGTTCACACGTGTTTCCACAAAAGCTTCTCAAATCAGAAGCCCTGTGTAACATTTAGTAACATGCTGCACTTTGTCGATAAGCCGTAAGCTCCGCCAAATCCCAACTCCGAATGGCCACCCCTTGTCGGTTAACCAGGACTGATTATTCAATATATTTGCAGTTCCCCGCTAGATCTGGTGGTCGTCAGCAACCGAAGGAAACGCCATACCGTAGAGGTAAGTGGGTGGTATACTTAACAGGAACTGGAACGAACACTTGCAAATTACGTGCTAATTTGGTGGTTACCTTTTTGCATCGCGATACGGATGAAATAGTGAAGCAACACATTACAACTGCCCAGAGAATCAAAAATCGTTAAAAAAAATTTACGATATTCAAACTGAATTTGATAATTAGAAAATACACTGCTATGTAGACTAAACCTTTTTTAGTTCTACATAGTGAAAATACGTAAACGTCTGATGAAAACAGGTAGTGGTCCTAAGCACACAAATATTTCAAAACCACTAAAATAACTGTAAAAATGACTCCAACGTTCCTGTGCTGCGTCTTTTGGTTGTGCATTTACTTGCTTCATCAGACTGACTAAAATTCGTAAAGACAGACGGCGTCCATTTCGAATAGTCGAGTCAACGCACAGTAACTACCGACCCTGACACCAATCGGAACATAACCCCAAGCCCCTTGGCGAGAAATGGCATATTCATGCCTCGAAACCGCCAACACGAATTTCACATGGATCTGCGGTGATACAATTAACGTTTAGAATACAACAAAGGAGGAATGTTACAGACTGACAGGGCTGACTGCAGGAACCTAAAACGCAGGAGCGATCAAAGAATCTTTGAGAAACTGTTATTCCACTCGAGGATGGAGAAAACGGCACGATAAGGAGCTTCATAATTTGTAGGCCTGACGTTCACCAAATATTATTGGAACGACCGTATCAAAAGAGATGAGATGGCAGCGCATTAGCTACAGCGGGAAAGATGAGAATTAATACGATATTTTAGTAGGAAAATATAACGGTAAGAAACTGTTTGGAAGACCTAGGCTCAGATGGGGATAAAATTAAAATATATCTTTATTGGATAATGATGTGGACTATGCGGTTAGAACGCTGGCCTTGTAATCCTGGGGGTCTCGGGTTCTATTCCCGGCGGTGCCCGAATTTATAACTTGTGTTGGGCAAGACCGTGGTCTAGGCAACACGGAGTTTTTCTCCGGGGGCTTCCCCGGTTTCTCCGTGGCATCCCAACAAATACTCCATTCACACACAGAAGAAGGCAATGGCAAACCACTTCTGGATCATCTGCCAAGAACGTATATGAACAGGTGCCAGTTCGAGAAAAGGATGGAAGGATCCTGTTCATATGGACCTGTCGTCAGACAGAACACTAAATAATACTAAATAAAAGTCTAGATGAACGAATAAAAAGTTTCAAGCACGACTCTGCTCTGTAGAGGCAATATGTTAATAGTTCTCCACAAAATTATTATTACTACTATTCAGTCACCTTAACTTTATTAAACTCACAAATCCGTAATTTCTTTCTGCCCTTAAATTATCGCCCTAAGAGAGACCTGTAGTGTTATCGCCCTGCTAAAATTTGTGAAACGTAATATACAAGTTAATCTACCAAGCTCTTTCTTTCTCGATTCATTTAACGTGGCACAGAAAACATACCGTCTAACAGGCCGTTTACTGCTCGGCCCAATGACGAACTGGGAACGATGTGAAAAGGAATATCCTAATACAATCCGGCGGCGACTGAGGAAAATGACAAATATTCAGCCAAGGAGGATGTCGAGAATCGAATTAGGGTCCATCCCGAATACGAAATACAAGCAGCCTAATAAGCATCACTCTGCGACTGTCTGGGCTTACCATTTGCAACGCAGCATGGCGTAAAGCCACATCATCATCATAACATTCTATCTCATCCTCTATACGCCTAACGGGTTACTGAATCCCAAGGATTTCTGATTTAAATTACTTTGGAGGTTTAGACAAAAAATTCAGCAGTAAGCTATTACAAATATCCACTCCCATCAAAAAATATACACGTGTACATACATTCATACGTATTAAATGCTTACTGGACCTTTGTCGCCCCTGTGGATTTCAGTTCTAAATGAAGTTGGGGAATAGAGAAAAACCTATGCAAAAATATCACTCGCGAATAAGTAACCAGAGCATACAATGTCCAATCTATAAGGAAAAATGTGGTCCCACATTCAGTCCTACATCAAGAACAGAATGAGTTTTCACGTACAACTGAGTCTTCTATTAGCATCCCTTGTTAAACATGCAAAAGTCAGTCAATAACACAGCAATGATTTTATCCCATCACGGCCCTGCTCGCTAAATGTAACAGCGTCCCACTTGCTACATACGAACTAATTATGTTTGGTTCTTTATGTGCTGATATTAAGAAGAACATCTAAATTTCAAAACTTTAAAAATACACTCTACAGATTCTGCGCAGTGACGCTAGTCGTCTGAGTTTCGACGCTGTGTAGTCTCGTCGGTAGAAGCAATCGTTTCGGATAAACATAATATCTCCATCTTCAGGGCTTAAGATGAAGAATACTTTTTTCCAAAACGTTACCACCTAATGACGAGTCTGTATGGCACCAAAACCACGAAGATAATCAAAATCCTTACAACCATGAAAACCTCAACTCTGACAGACTCAACGTAGTTTCACTTTGCACTTGCTGAAGGGACTTAAGATAAACTAACTAACTAACTAGATGGCTTACCTAGCCCGAAGGTTCATCACCGAATTAACCAAAGCCCTCAACCGGACTCTGTTCTGCGCCAACAAAATCCAGTCTCCTTCAACTCCTATCTCCCATAGATCCCGCCTGACGTTATCATCCCATCTACGTCTAGGTCTCCCCAGTGGTCTCTTCCCCTCAGGTTTCCCAACCAATATCCGGTGCACACCTCTTGTCCCATCCGTGCGCGCTACATGCCCCGCCCACCTCATTCTTCTCGACTTAATCACCCTGACAACTTAAGATAAAGAGATTACTAAATCGTACGATTATTAACACATAAACCCATTTCGTATTAGCCTCAGAATACACATCTAGGAAGTTGAAAAAAGCAGTCCTTTCCAAGAACTTTCAAACATGGTCCACAAAATTACGAAGGAAATATTATAAATGCTCTATGCATCGAGCACTAAACGACATCTCCAGAAATGGGATTCTGCAATTGAAGACGACCTTGCAGTTAGTCAGAGGGAAGTGATCACTAGTAGGAGCTTGTTGAGGAAGGGCTGAGGGTGTAGAGTTCCCCCAAGTTCAATTAGTGGTCCAAGCGAACCATGAAAATCGTTCTATAACAGAGGGCCGCCAGCATCATGCTGATCCAGAGAGCGACAGAAACAAATCCTCGTCACAACACCGTAATGCCCCGAGCCACGATTCATGACATGTCTCGCCATCAAAGTGAGTGACAAGACATCGGATACGATCACTATTCAAAGAGTAGCAGGTTCGATTCTCATAGTTATCACTAACAGTTTGCATTGAGGCAAAATTCCGAGACAAAAACAGAATGGTAAACACTTTTGCAACACCTCTAAATTATTACCAAAGAAAAATCAACAAATAGAAAGGAATAAGTAAATAGCACATTATATTAATAACATTTAAATCTGTTTTATTGTTTAAAAATTCTAAACGGAGAAGAAATGAAATTAATTAAACAGGTTGAGAGAAATAAAATATAACCATGATTCGAAACTAATAAGAATATTATTATAAATAAAAATAGATCACGATGTAGACCCCAATATCTAGGTGTATATTATTAAAAAGAAAAAAAGCACGCCAGAATAAATCTGACCGTTCAATTCTACGATTTCACAGCGTTTCTTTCTTCCAGGGACAACTTCAACCTCTCTCCCACCCGCAAAACTATAGGTTTAATATCAATAAGAATGTCATTAGAAAAGTAATCTTCATACTTTCCATACGCACTACACTGAGAGGGGGCAAAGGGACCGTGAAATGAAGTCCCACGCATATCAACTCTCGGCACCAGATCGCGGGGAAGTGTGAGAGCGTCGCCCCGAAAACAGATGGTGAAATGGATCCGGCGGTACACGGATATTCTCTAATATAATGACTATACGGGATGCCTGAAGCATAACCTCATCTAGTGTAGGGGGATAACACATGACCTGAAAAATAAGAAATGTAACTTCACTGGATCAACTGAGTTAGCAGAGCTTGTCTGTCGCTTTTCTGATACACTGTATCGAGTCCCAGACTTAAAATACGATTCAATAAAATCTGCAGTAATTTTCTTCAGTTTCCATAGACTCTTCAAACACGTCGCATTCTATGGTACCTGAAACTTCATTACCGCGTTCCCAAGAGCTAGCAACAGGACACTATCACGAGTCAGATGAATCAAGTTAACATCCGTAATATTATTTAATATCTGCGTTTAGGCCTCCAAATTAGTCTTTCACATTCAGATTTCGCACTAAAATTTTGTACAAACTTGTACATGCTACACGCCTTACCCATTTCACCCCACCCCCTTATTTTGCAACCCTAATAACACTTAAGTCTCTCCATTTTCCTCCTGATTCTCTCTTACGTCCAAACATTCTACTTAAAAAGATATTTTGTTCTAGAACACCCTCACTATAAGACAGATTTGAGGTTCTCAAGGCGGCGAATATTAAAATGGCTTTCCTCTGTGTTGTTGCCCCACGTAATCTGGTAGATGATTACTGACGTTTCAGAGGCGCTTGCTGCTTTCATCACCAGGATGAGTTGCCCTCCTGATGGCTGCAAAAAGCGCCTCTGAGACGTCGGTAAACTTCTATCACACTAGATGGCGCAACAACCCAGAAGGGTCTTCTTCAAAATCACTCTTAAGTTTGTCCTTCAGGTAGCGAGGAGGTAATCGCGACTACAAATCAGAGTAGTTGATACAGTGCAACAAAGTAACATCACTGAGATTCTAAGCAAGCACAGCACAACCATCGATCGCGACTAAAGGCTGGTCGGGAAGTCTTAATGTACGAGGCGCGTCCACAAAGTAAGTTTCCCACTCGTCCCACAGCTAGCAAACCTTATATTGCGCGAAGCGACTGTGCGTACGTGATAGAGCAATGACGTAGCATGGCGCATGCACTAATGGCACTTCCCGCGTTCTCACAGTAGCATCGTTGCAGCTGTTGAAGATGCAGGTTCTTATTCCAGCTCCCGCCGACTGTGAAGTGCGGTCAGTGATAACGCTAGGCCGCACACGGCTCGACGGACAGCAAGTCTCCTGCAGGAGTTCAGCTGGGAGGTGTTTAATCATCCACCCTACAGCCCGGACCTCGCTCCCAGTGATTTCCATCTTTTCCTACACCTCAAGAAATTCCTGTCCGGTCAGCGTCAGCGTTTTGAGAATGACAGAGAGGCGGAGATGGTTGTCACACAGTGGTTCCAATCCCAGGCGGCAGACTTCTACGACACAGGTATTCAAAAGTTGGTCCCACGGTATGACAAATGTCTTAATTCCGGTGGCGAATATGTTGAAAAATAGCTGGACACTTGCTGTATCTGTTGCAATAAATATTTCCATGAAATTGTGTTTTGTTTCTGTAAACGACCCCAGGGAAACTTACTTTGTGGACGAGCCTCGTATTACGCATTCACCACCGCTTCCAGTTTGCTACAGCAGAAAACACAGGAGTGGAGAGCTATTTGCAATTATGGAGGAAGATAAAATAAAGTACAACTACACAAGTTGCTTCAATTTAGTGTTGCTAAATCTGTTTTGAATTCCACGTGGTACAATAGACAGTCCCTTAACCACCATAAAAGAGAGTGCAGAGTTTCAAATTGCAGTTATTTGTATGACGAAGTCTGTGACCCCTTTACATTGCATATAATATTGTGTATTATCACCACGGGATCTAATGAATGGGACAATAATGGCCTTGTTATGATCCAGCGAACTTGGTGCCTTTATATTTCATTTAATTATGTGTATGTGTGAGACGTATCAGGAATTAAAATTGTACCATTTATTTAGACAATTATTTAATGAAATATTTCAGGTGTTTAAGTGTACGGACTCTATTAATTTAGTCATTTTCGCTTTGAATCAGATGATGACTGTAAACTGTAAAATGGGAATAATGTGGAAAGAAGTTTTCATGGCTTACTTCAGAGAATCCAAGCACTGTATTAAGGGACTGAGGCAAACTTCGAATATCCTATCAATATAGTAAGTCTCTTTGAGGCCCAGAATCAGATCCGGAATCTTCCGAATACGAAGCAGCAAACATGAAGGCCATTACGAAGTTGCACCAAAACAGATTAACCAGTAATGAACGGAACACGCTAACTTCCGGTCTCTGCTATGATGTTAATTTGTTGGGTTGAAACTTACACGATATTTGAAGAAATAAAGAGGCATATTAAATGCTAGTAAGGAAGGTGGTTTAGAAGTCAATGCAGAGTATACAAGGTACATGTTAGTGTTCAGTTTCCACTCTATAAAACAAAACCAGTGCTTAAAGCTCGATAACAAATACTTTTAATCTGTGGCAAAGTTCAGATGATGAGAAATATGTACAAATTTTGGTTGGAAAACATGAAGGAAAGAGACCATTCGAAGACACAGAAGTAGATGGGTGGATAGTTTTAACACAATTCTTTGGGGGGGGGGGGAGATTTTCGGCGTTAGGATTTAAAACATCTGACTCATGACGGGGAATGATGGCAAGCTCTTGTGGACACGGTCATGAACATTCGGATTCCACAGAACACGGGTAATTTTTGACTAACTGAGCAACTATAAGCTCCTCAAGAAGGACTCTGATACATGGAGTTGGACAACATGTAGGCTATCACGCAACATTGGGTACAACTGTGTTAAGTTCCCGTACAAACAAAATTACCGCAAACATTATCATCCGCACGTGACCAACGTATTTGACGTAATTAGTAAGCCAATTAAACTACCTGCCTCCGTATGCCAGCAAACATTTACACTACTGACCTCGAGGTCCAGAGTTCAAACCCAGATTGTTGATATGTCAACCTCAAACGACGACAATGAGATGAAATTCAAACACTTCGGTAACAAGAATCCAAACACAATCGCAAATTCAAACGCCTTGTTACCTCAACATTAGCATTTACAAATATGAGAACATAAAAAGCACACCCAGTAATCTTACCGACCATTTCGTAACGCAATGACTCCAATAATGTTCGTAATTTTTGTAAAAGTTCTCGCTGTGAAAGTCTTTGGTTAGTGTTCAGTTTAAGGCTAAACAATCATGGTCTATAAAGTACACGCTACATACAAGAATGTTTTCACTGAAACTCCTCATCCTCTTCAACGTAACAAACTGCATTTCGCACTTCACTGTTAACATCCAGAAATGTAAACAGAAAAGTCCGTAAAGTGACTATAATGCTGGCTGGACGACCGGTGTTCGCTTCCCGGCGCGGCAGGACAATTCTCATCGACACAACGTCATGACATTCATCGCCCCCATGGCGGAGGCAGTATGACCTCTGAGACGGTGGTAAACATCAACCAGACTACACAGCGCAACAACCCAGAAGACAGAAATCTTCATACTCATCGCCCTGATGATGGAGTCAGTATGACCTCTGAAACGTTGGTTAACATCGACCAGACTACACAGCGCAACAACCCAGAAGACAGAAATCTTCTTCGCCCTGATGACGGAGGCAGTATGACCTCTGAAACGTTGATAAACATCGACCAGACTACACAGCGCAACAACCCAGAAGACAGAAATCTTCATCGCCCTGATGACGGAGGCAGTATGACCTCTGAAACGTTGATAAACATCGACCAGACTACACAGCGCAACAACCCAGAAGACAGAAATCTTCATACTACGGTTGTTTGCGTGCATACTCGGGAGTTCTGTTCCCGGCTTCCTCCGCGTCTTCAATCCTGTGAGAGCAGGCCCCATTAATTTCTGTTAGCTTTCCTCGCTTGGAACCACAATATCAGAACGCTCCGCCGTAAAGCTGACATTACTGACAGGATCTGCTTCTCTGACACTACGTCTTTGTTCACATAACCACCGCCTATTACCTGCATAGGTTAATGTCGAAAGGCAGAAGGGTGTAAATTACAAAGGATACGGGATGAAGAAGCCGTGGCCAATTTTAACGTACTATGTCGTCATTTATATCACAAGTCAGGAGGTATCTGGTTCCATTCTGCCTCGGATTACATGTTATCCTAAAGTTACTGCGGAATTTCGTCAGCACACTGAAACAGACCACGAGAGGTCCATTCGAAATATCAACCCATTAACCATTTATGATGTCCGCAGTCATATGCGACATCATACGGACTTTGCAACCGAAAACCGTCGCTATGAATCCTAAGAACCAATCAGTAACTGGGAACATCTTGTTCCGTACCATTCCTTAGTAGCTGACACATAGTCGTTAAAACGCAACCATCTACAGAAATGTATCAGAAATATGTGATAATGAACTGGATAGTTTCAGATATGATGCCATCGCATTTTACTCAGTCATAAGTGTTTCTGATTAAAAGGTTTGAAGATTTCGTTCATACCGTTAATTTTATTTTTATTTAGTGTTCTGTCTGACGACAGGTCCATATGAACAGGATCCTTCCATCCTTTTCTCGGACTGGGACCTGTTCATATACGTTCTTGGCAGATGATCCAGAAGTGGTTTGCCATTGCCTTCTTCTGTGAGTGAATGGAGTAATTGTTGGGATGCCACAGAGAAACCGGGGAAGCCCCCGGAGGAAAACTCCGTGTTGCCTAGACCACGGCCTTGCCCAACACAAGTTATAAATTCGGGCACCGCCGGGAATCGAACCCGAGACCCCAGGATTACAAGGCCAGTTACCGTTAATACCAAAAGATTTATTGGCGTGCTAGTATCACACATCATGTTCGTACTCCGCAGATAGACTAGTCCCTAACTCTCTTACTTGTGAAGAATGTTGTCTTGCAGTTTTCTTAGTACATGTGGCATATGACTACTGACTGATTGAGTTTATACTCGTCTGAATCCTGTAGACAGACCACACTCGTTCTTTGACGTACGCAGTTATCAGAAAACTGATCCACACATCAATTGAGAGAAACGTCTGAGAAAGTGGGCTTTACCGACCTTCCTAGGTAGCCAAAAAACAGAAGACCCCCATAAAATACCAGGAGTTTACAAACTGAAATACGTCGATTCAGTGCAATATGAAATATCGGCTACAGTAGGAAGTCACCTACAGTATCTCTCCGACGGACTGAAGAACTAGCGCCATATCCGGAATATGACGTATTGTAACATCAGGGAAATGGCGTGAAAACCCCTCAATTTTTCCTTCAGGATTCTTCTTTGTCCGCGTCTTTATCCTCTTTTCATCGGAAATCGAGAGGCAGTCATTTGTAACCATCGGAATAAACCCTCAAGTTTGGTCAAGGACAGATATATTGCAACAGATGGCATCTAACGTATCTGGCTGAAGCAAACAGGATATCGCTTAAAGGACTTCACTGTTGCAAAGAAATTTTATTACGTATTTGTTCCGTCCCCTGCTCATTCTGATTAAACTTACTACAATATAAAGTTTCATTTTACGGATATTAAAATACCACGCATAATTTGTAGTTCTAAACGACACTTTATTTAAAGGTACACACAAACATTCGCATTCTTTTTTTAGAAATATTTTTATAAAACCTCCGATATATGACGCTTGCAATAAGTAATGATTATAATGTACACAATATAGTACTTTACTATATAACAAGAGACGCTTAAGCTTGCGTATATGTTTCGAATTATTTGATAAATTTTAGTGAAACTTGATATACAGTGTAACTGCATATAAATTTGGCCAACACTGATATTTTACGTCACTAAACAGCCAAATTAATACAACTCTCACCTTGATATTTTAAGTCATCTGACACATTCTGATGAAACTCGATATTCACTTACTAACACTTTCCATTCTGATATCAGTTCTTCTGTTAGATTCCAATATTCTATAACGCAATTCCTTCTAAACACCCAGAGTCCATGCTGTCTCATAGTGAAGGAATTGCACTGCAGTATGAATTTGAACGAGACTTCGTATCACACACATGATCGCTTCTTCAGTTCAGAATATTATGGAAGGTGATGATAGTTCTGGGGTACAGCTCGCAATCATCGTAAGCTTATGCTGATACGGAAAGCAACGGTTTTGAATTCGTACAAAGATGTATAAAGGACCGAATGAGCACGGTACAGAAATAGCAGACTTCGAGAGAAAAATAGAGAAGAAGAAGAAAAGTAAAGTGGAGTAGACTAAAGTACAGAAGCTTGAACTTCACTGGAGAGGGTAAAGAAAAGCGAGACAGAAACATTTTCATAGAAAACACGTGAATATACCATACGCCCCCTTACAATTTCGAACGAAGATCTAAAAACAAGAAATAAAACGAAGCTGAAAGGCTGGATCCGTGATGATATGCAACAGAATGAATGTCATTCAGAGTCCTAGAACCGACCTCCTGAAAAAAAGATAAAGGTGATTTCTCAGAAGAAATCAAACTCAGATTTCAAGGCGTATTATGGCCTAATACTCTCTAAGACAGAAAGTACAGCGACACGTCTGCACACGCGCCCAGCAAATCAATATTATAAGGTATAAAACACAAGTAATAGATTTAATAATATGTAAGAACGAAAGATAACTTTCTACGGCATACAGCTAATCATATGAATAAAAGTTAGGCCAAAACCTTGTGTTTGGTGTTTTCAATCGCACAAATAACATCAATATGCAAGCTATGAAACTGTATTTGGATCTAAAACGATATTCGCAAAAATTAAACCCAGTCGCTTAGAATATAATGCGTCTGATTTGAATTCGGGAGACTTCCAATCTGAATCTACGAAGAACCACCAGTCTTTCCAGACGAATTAAGGGAAAATACTTTGAAATGGGCCACGGACAATGGCATCGTCGTACTTTTAAACGCAGAACCGCGCAATAAACAACTCACGACATAAACGTCCTTAAAGGGGTGCGGAACCAGGGGCAAAGCCGTCTATGTGATGCACCTACGTATAATTTTTAGGCGAAAAATAAATTTTAAAAAAAGAAAAGGGAAAAGAGTCGGTAACATGTTAGTTTCACATTACTTGGGCAAAGCTGTATATATATTATATAACATACTCTTATCTCTGTTCTGAGATTACACTAAAATTAACTGATATACTTTAAAATACTTTTTGTAACGCCTTGGTTTATTGGTTCCTTAAGGTATCGTTGTGTATAAAATATTTCGTACATCGTAACGTCAATTAGCGGGGCCCCAAAGGGGTCTTGGACAGACGCTGACTTACAAAATGCACTTGATGCTTTTAACGTAAATGCTAAGAGTTCTGAGTTTTACACTAAGAGTGTCTTTCGTTTCAGGTACGGGTCCCAAATATCGCTGTCCCTTAGGCCCTTGCTTATGATATAGCTTCCTTAAAAAATGTACCAGGGCAGCGACCGGCAGTCAAAGAGCACATGAGCACAGCCTCAAACAAGCCTGACTTGTATTTCTCTACGTAAATACTGTTTCCGTCATTTTGCGTCTAAATATTCAGAAAGCAGGGAACAAACTGTGTATATCTACAAGTATGAGCACTAAAAAGAACAAGTTCTAATAGCAGACATTGAAGAAGCTTCTGTTTCCTTTCAACTGACACTTGATTAAAAGTCACAGTGCCGTGATCATATCGAAATTACTGGGCACTGCAATATTACTGACCTGCGCACTGTACTACATTATATGACCCAATTCCAGCAAAAACAACATCTACGGAGAACAACACATGACATAACTTCACAGCAAGAATCTGAACAAACCAGTTTTTATCACGAAAATTACTCTTGCCATAGTAACCAATGTGACAGACGTGTCTTAAACAAATTTACGAGGCGCGTCCACAAAGTAAGTTTCCCACTCGTCCCACAGCTAGCAAACCTTATATTGCGCGAAGCGACTGTGCGTACGTGATAGAGCAATGACGTAGCATGGCGCATGCACTTCCCGCGTTCTCACAGTAGCATCGTTGCAGCTGTTGAAGATGGAGGTTCTTATTCCAGCTCCCGCCGACTGTGAAGTGCGGTCAGTGATAACGCTAGGCCGCACACAGCTCGACGGACAGCAAGTCTCCTGCAGGAGTTCAGCTGGGAGGTGTTTAATCATTCACCCTACAGCCCGGACCTCGCTCCCAGTGATTTCCATCTTTTCCTACACCTCAAGAAATTCCTGTCCGGTCAGCGTCAGCGTTTTGAGAATGACAGAGAGGCGGAGATGGTTGTCACACAGTGGTTCCAATCCCAGGCGGCAGACTTCTACGACACAGGTATTCAAAAGTTGGTCCCACGGTATGACAAATGTCTCAATTCCGGTGGCGAATATGTTGAAAAATAGCTGGACACTTGCTGTATCTGTTGCAATAAATATTTCCATGAAATTGTGTTTTGTTTCTGTAAACGGCCCCAGGGAAACTTACTTTGTGGACGAGCCTCGTACAAACAGACAGAGAGAATATACGTTAAAATTCCGTTACTCTTAGCATAAACTTTCAGTAACAGTACAAAACGAGGCTCTTAATGGCCGAAGACATTCCAAAGGAAACCAAAATGTCGCAAATGATTCATGCATCCTACAGTCTCAGTGTGGATATTCTGGGTACAGCCTACCACCCAACATCACGCTCAGAGTAAAATTTCAGTAGCAGTGTAATTTTGAAAGAAGAAAACTGACTGTGAATTAAACTACGGACTTTAAAATTCGAAATAAAAACGTGCTACCTAACCTGTAAACCACGGTGGTAACTATATGTACCGTCTGCTTTGGTAATCTTCATTGTGCACACAGTGGATTTATGGGTTTCGTATAAAACTCATAAAAACAGCGACTATTTTCCTAAACAGCATCAACCGATTGGTCTTTGTTTTTTTTTCTGTGACGTAAGAAATAAATTAATTTTGTTACGCGTTGTGCACAGAATGAACGAACATAGGGCGCATCACGTCTGTCTGAATGATTTAACTCTACAGCCGCTGGACAGATTGGATAAAATATGGTATGAACGTTATAACATTAAGATCTATCCTAAAAGTAAGCGCATTCTATTGTAATCCGTTTGATTCTTTTGTTAATAAGAAGTTGTAAAAGTCAATGAGTAAATCTTTGACGAGATACACTCATCTTTTTACATCGCCTGCAATCTATTTGCAAGCTTATGTGGACGTCAATGAGATAACGCTTGCGTGATATATGCAAGACACGGCCGTATGGATTACACCGATTACACCAGTCTTGTTTAGACGAATTTCAGCTATGAACGTATTAAATCATTCTTCGGAGCCGTCTACCGTTTCATACAGATTTATTTTGTAAAGAGGAATGCAGAGAAACCCGTGATGTTTTGAAATCGCGGTAAAACGTGTTCTGAGTGCACGGCCTCCGGATATGGACAGAAACACTCAGCAAGATTTTAGCATACCGATATCGGGGGTTTCGAATGTAAACACCCCTGAACCGTCAGAAAAGTACAATTTTAGATAGGTTAACAGTTATCGAGGCCTGTTCATTAGGTCGCGCATTGTTTTTGACCTCACGCCACTGAACGCCGCTCATAATCGAGGCAGCAGAGTTACTCACTATGCACGCAGTGTAAAGCATGAGCGGTAAATTTTACCGCCTTTTGAAAACGGATATCACTCGGGGAGTATCGTGTTCACAACATACTGTTCCCCCCTGGATGACTATGCTTCTAGCTCCACCCTTTCCTGTAGCGGTATGGCTTACACCAGGGTGGTGACCAACCACCCCCTCTGGCACCAACAAACCACAATCAACCCCCAGAAACGGATACTGGCAATGCACAACAACACACCGTTATACAGGCTGCAACATAACTTCCGGACCTACTGGTAACACGGAACGTTAAAGAAATGTATTATATAAAGATATGGACATTATGTAGGAAGGATAAAATTGTGTAATAATCACATTCGTTACGTGTACACTATAGTAAATAACTCTGGAGCGCCGAAATACAGTAGCACGTTATGAGTGGGTTAACCCTTCAAAGCCCAATGGTAATTATTTGGCCAACCTGCTTCAACAATCAATAACTCCTTATTATGTATTTATGCTTTTCGTATGATTCTCACTGCAAACAACCAACATTTCCTTAAACGGCTTTAGTAACTGTTATTTCTAATGGTGAAACGATGTGTTTTCTTTGCGGTTCGAGCTCAATTCTTAAATATTACTTATACGAGCTTCAGCTTGAAAGGGTTAACTAGCATACATGGGGACCAAAAGAAATATGCATACAAATCTATCCGGAAAATAGAAAGGAAAGAAGCAAGCGGGAACATCTCGATATATGCGGGAGGATAATATTAAAGTGGTTCTTAAAGACACGAGAAGAGAAGATGTAAACATAATTCAACCGGTTTCACTGAGACTTAAAGGAAATTAGTTAAGTTCATTATGGTTCTGCATGCTATTAAATTTTATTTGTAGAAGCCTCAACACAAATGACTATAAAATTTCGAAGTGAAATGTAAAGCCAGTACAAATAAAGAATTTAAAGCAAATTAGCATATAAAATAACGTATCTTTTTCGGTAATTTAAAGATCTAAGCTACGCACCAACTGAAACAGAAAAAAATATATGCAAAACTACAATAGTACAAAACGCCATAGAACATTAGCAGGAACTTTAGGTATAAGAAATGTACAAATCATTACTGAGATATGGAAATTTAAACAGATTAAAGGATGTTCCTCAATATGAAAAGAATACAGCCTACTAACAGAACCAAGACAGGAAAATCGAATGAAACACCTATTTTAATACAAATCGGTCCAATCAATTTATACGTTGATCATCTCTCCATTTGATACAGAATAGTTAAGTATCCGGTCTTGAATTCATGTGAGACACAAGCCTAACGTTATCCTAAAAGATGGCAAATTTACATCAATAAATACTGATGACGCAAAATCGGGCTGCTTATGGATGCTTCACGTACGATCTTTAAAAGGACGTACATGACCGTAAAATAGCCAAAACATTATCCTCATGACGAAAAATTCCATTTAATCAATCACGAAAAAATCGAGGATAACAGACGCCTGTATTTGAAACACTATATTTAAATTCGAGAATTAAAATCGTAAGAAAGTACTTGAAAGTTTGAGAGGAAACTTTATCCCGAAGGTTACGAATTTCCGCTAATCAATCACGAAGACGGATCCAGCATGAAACATCTCATCGCCGCACGAAACAAACGAAGACGCGTGATCACAGGCTATAAAGAGAAAAGAACCAACTTTTTAACGGCTTTCCTTGTTCAGAGGTGTTAAAAACCAGGAGGGGGTATCGGGTGCTGCCTGTAATGACGACGTAACTAGATACCTGGATACAGACTGACAAAACAATTTTGACCTCGCCTAAAAATTTAAAAATCCAAAACAAGATCGTACATTATCCGTATTAATCTATCAGAGGTTCTAAAGGAAATAGTTGATATGCTGAGATAAATTTTAAGTAGCATCCCGTAATACGTGCTGCAAACGTACGATGCGTCACAAAATGGTGTGCTACTGCATATATCCCGACCGTTTCTAGACGCGGTAGCAATGAGAAAATTTCCTGCCCCTGTCGGGAATCGAATTCGTGGTATTCAGCCCATAACCAGTCTCTTTACTGTTTGAGAGTGAGGAATGACGAAAGGCAGGAACACAAGACTGGAAAGATGTACTCTTTGTAGTACAAAACTTTCCAAAAGCGTTTTTCAGGACATGTGCACTAACGTAATCCAAAGTCAATGTTGTGCTTTAGGTTATTCTTGTACTACGGTGACCCCGAGATCATTGGTGCATAACAACGGAACCTGAGCACCACGAGCATTTATTGTCGTACAATAGATCATAAATAAAATGTGCTTTTATAAATACTGAATAACGACTTTTGTTTTAAATATTCTTCGTCACGGCACACAGGTCGATCAAATACACATCTAAAACATTACTTGAAGCATTACATGTGTATATACGTGTGTGTGTATTTATATATATATAAATAAAAACTAGTTTACGATGTTGTTCTGTGTAATGTATGTAATGTGATTAGCTTTGTGGAGTTGTACCTCATCACCTAATGTAGCAGATTTTATATGAAAATAACACCGTTATAATGAATGAGATATGCAAAATAGCACGCAAAACCTGTCATCGGTGTAAATCTCTTCAGGAAAATATCCGATCCATGTGTATTAGCCCTTTCATATTCTTTGATGCGTATGAGTCGTCAGCACATTCGTGTGATAACAACTACATTGACATTTATCAAGTTTTGCTTGTTAAAATATAAATACTGTGTTCTTCTGATTGGACAAAATACTTAATTTATCTGTATAACAGTTTTTATACAATTTACAGACATTTATTTTGAAATTTTTAGTAGGTAACGTTAAGTATTTTGGGTACACAAAATAGTATGCCATTGATATTATCTCAAAAGTTTTACGTATTAGGCTCGCATCGGTTTATGGCTAGTTACGGAGATGGCGCTGTGCGGTAGGAAACTTCTATCTTTATTATTCCGTCTACCGTTTTATCATTTCACCTCTGGTAGTTCACGTCCAACGTTTCACCAGTGGAACCACGGTTCCGGAGAATCTGACGTAAATACGCAAACGCAGCAGTTGCGTGAAGTGTGATGCGCCTTTATTTGTATAAATAAATGTTTGTAGAACCTAAACCATTTGTGATATGTAAAATCTGAAAACAGATATGGAAAGCTCAAGAGGTAATACGTATTTCGTACGCAATATGTCCGATCCATCTCTTACGGTGTTCGAGAGGCGGGCGCTTAACGTGCCAGATGCATTCAAAATTGTACACTTTGGTTCATTAAAATCATAATAAATGTATAAACAATTAAATTACAATAAAATACATTACAGATTCTTAAAGGTCCTTATTTACTGATCATTTTACATGTAGGTTACATTATCCTTATTCTTATCATTCCTGAGGAATGAACGTTTAAAGGTGACTCGGCGCTGGATCTTACACATCTTCGTAACTAACGCTGGTTTTGCAGAATGACCCTTCCGTATAGACGTATTTACGTCAAAATACATTTGGTACAAGTACGCAAGATATTTAGATGACAGCAGAGAAAAGGATGTAAGGTAAAAGAAAATTCACAAAAAATATGCTTTCAAAATGAACTCATTTTATAACTCTTAAAACTTTACAAACCGTGTAGTGTATTAGAATATAAATAGGCAAGCAAACAACTATTAACACTACAAAAAAGTAACTATTGCCATACGCGTTTCAACCTCAAGAGATCATCATCAGTGGCATCAGGGAAATCAATTCATTTAATTAAATGGATCAAACTTGATTTATCACTTAAAATATTTTTCGTCAAATGTCCTATTCATTATTTATTTTCTAAATCAAGTTTGAGACATTTAATTAAATGAATTGATTTCCCTGATGTCACTGATGATGACCTCTTGAGGTTGAAACGCGTATGTCAATAGTTTATTTTTTATAGTGTTAATAGTTATTATAACTTGTGTTGGGCAAGGCCGTGGTCTAGGCAACACGGAGTTTTTCTCCGTGGCATCCCAACAATAACTCCTTTCACACTCACACAGAAGAAGGCAATGGCAAACCACTTCTGGATCATCTGCCAAGAACGTATATGAACAGGTCCCAGTCCGAGAAAAGGATGGAAGGACCCTGTTCATATGGACCTGTCGTCAGACAGAACACTAAATAAATAAAAATAATAGTTGTTTGTCTGTTTATATTCATTTTAATACATCAGCAACATTAGGTAACAAACAAAATTCTTACAATACTGCCAACCCAAATTGAAACTGGAGTATACATTCAGTACTCCACTGCACCCTCTCCTTCTCCTTAAACAGAATCTCTGCCGGCCTCCTCGTACTCCCTCGCCAGGGCTGCAAGATCCTTGCGAGCTTCTAAGAACTCGTCTTCTACCATACCCTCATCCACGTAACAGTGAACACGGGAACGCTTAGCATATAAGCGGTCGAACTTGTCGTTAATGCGAGCAAAGACCTCGGCAATGGCGGTCGTGTTGGACAACATGCATACGGCACGCGGTACCTTTACCAGGTCGCCTCCAGGAACCACAGTTGGTGGCTTGGAATTGATGCCATACTTGAAGTTAGTTCGACGCCGGTCCACGAATTGGATCGAGCGCTCGGTCTTGATGGTCGCGATGGTAGTGCAGACGTCCATGCACTTAACGTCCCCTCTGTACAGCATGCAGCAGGCCATGCACTTTCCATGTTGTGGGTCACATTTCAACATCTGGTTGGCAGGCTTTAAACAAGCATTTGTAATTTGACGTACGGTAAGCTGCTCATAGCATATCCTCGCAGCAGAGGTGAAAGGGGCATAGGTAACCAGAGGGAAGTGCAGGCGGGGGTTGGTCACCAAGTTACTATGGATTTCATTCAGGTCAACGTTCAAAGCGCCACCAAACCGATGAGAATCAGTAATGTAAGATACAACCTGGCCAATCAGTCTGTTCATGCTGGTGAAGGTGGGGTTTTCAATGCCCAGGTTACGTCGGCAGATGTCATAAATGGCTTCATTGTCAACCATGAAAGCACAGTCAGAATGTTCAAGCGTGGCGTGGGTGGCGAGGATGGAGTTGTAGGGCTCGAAAATTACTGGATCAAAAGGGTCGGAGCAGATCGCAAATTCCAGCTTGGTCTTCTTTCCGTACTTATCTGACAGCTTTTCCATAAGGAGTGACGTGAAGCCTGAGCCAGTGCCACCACCAAAGGAATGGAAGATCAGAAAACCCTGAAGATCGTTGCAGGTTTCGGCCAGATGTTGGATGCGGTCCAGAACGAGGTCCACGATCTCCTTGCCGGTGGTGTAGTGACCTCGGGCATAGATATTATAGGCAGGTTCCTTACCAGTAATCAAATTACTAGGGTGGAATAGTTGACTATACGTGCCAGTGCGAACTTCATCTGTGGACACACCAGTCAACGTCCAATATCATCAACATTATTTACATGGTTGCATAGAAGCCACTTTGATGTTTGTGTTCCAGGAGATAAATGAAAGGCATGAAGGATGGGGCAAGAGTTAGAGGGGAAAAAAGACATTGCTACATTTCAACAAGCATTTCCGAATACAATTAAACAGGATGCTCCTTTGCTTCACTTATAAGATATCAAATGTGCATACCTACTACGGTGGGCTCCAGGTTCACAAAAACTGCTCTTGGCACATGCTTTCCTGTCCAAGACTCATAGAAGAATGTGTTGAAGCTGTCATCACCACCTCGTAGAGTCGTGTCAGATATAATTTGACCATCAGGATGAATACCGTGTTCAAGGCAGTACAACTCCCAGCATGAATTACCAATCTGGACTCCAGCTTGGCCAACATGAATAGAGATACACTCACGCTGAAACACAACACTACCTCAAAATTTAAAAATTTGAATACTCAGTGACAATAGTTCCTGCATTTCCGACATACAGCAACCGCCACGTGGAAGCAATATTAATTAAAAAATCATATTACTTTCGCATTAATTCGATTCCAAAACTTACATTTTATTAATCACAAGTAATAACGAATTTTGCAGAGGCAGCACATTTCATTCGTGAAAAACATTGTAATCAAAGAACACAACGAAAATTACTTCCTTAAAATATCTGAAAAGAGCAAAATATAGTACTTACCATTGTAGTAATAATCTGATGAGTTATAACAAAATATTGGCAGTGGAACAACGGTTCCAGAGATTGTAAAATCTGAAAACAGATATGAAAACCCCAAGAGATAATAAATACGTATTTCGTACGCAATATGTTCAGATCCATCTCTTACGGTTTTCGAGAGGCGGGCGCTTAACGCGCCAGATGCATTGGAAATTGTACACATTGGTACATTAAAATTACAATAAATGTATAAATGTTGTTTTTGCCGAATGACCCTTCCGTATAGACGTATTTACGCCAAAAGAAGACAAGCCTAATTCTCTTACACGAGTTCACAAATGCAGATAAAAACATTAAATGTGATGAACAATAATAATAATAAATAGGAATCCCTTACCTCAAACTTTGTTCAGTTGTAAGGGACAACGATCAATTTAATCAAAACTAAAATGGAGAGAGTATCACAGATTTCTTAATAATTCTTATATAAGATAAGGACTTGTGATTTTCTGAAATGTTTTTAACAGCAAAATGTTATCTACTTATTCTAAAAGCGATTCACAGCTCAGCTCTTTCCGCAATAACGAAAGCAGATTCTTGACGGCAGTAATGAAACACAACAATGCCGAGTAAATAGATGACGTTTGCTAGGTAACATAACAATGCCGAGTAAACAGATGGCATAATAATTAGTTTCTTAGGTAACGAAGTGGATTGCAATACGGTTTATTCAGGCAATTATACAGCATGCACAATAAATGAGAAAAGAGCCTTACGGCATGCTCAGCCAATATTGTTGCAGGCGTGTGTTAAAAATTCGAATCCTTTTTCTTGCATTGTTATGCACGCAGTTCATATAAAAGCTGGCCATTGTTGGTCCATATTTACAACCTCCCATCAGCAGCAACAGATCCCAGTTTGAATGGTCGAGGCTCCCGCCACGACGAAACCCCGTTAGCGTTAGCAAAATTTCCGTTCTTATATTAAGAACGTTTACCATTTCCAGCAATGCGTCTTGTGCGCAGGAATGGTTTCACCTAGGTAGGGACGATGCTTGCGCTTGCGCAGGCCTCCGCCCTCAGTTAGCTTCTTTGGTTGGTTGGTTGGTTCCATATTTACACATTGTTGGTATGGGTCCTACACATCTTCGTAACGCTGTTTTTGTCGAATGCCCCTTCCATATAGACGTATTTACGTGAATAAACGCTAGTTTACGATGTTGTTCTGTGTAATGTATGTAATGTGACTAGCTTTGTGGAGTTGTACCTCATCACCTAATGTAGCAGATTTTATATGAAAATAACACCGTTATAATGAATGAGGTATGCAAAATAGCACGCAAAACCTGTCATCGGTGTAAATCTCTGCAGGAAAATATCCGATCCATGTGTATTAGTCCTTTCATATTCTTTGATGCGTATGAGTCGTCAGCACATTCGTGTGATAACAACTACATTGATATTTATCAAGTTTTGCTTGTTAAAATATAAATACTGTGTTCTTCTGATTGGACAAAATACTTAATTTATCTGTATAACAGTTTTTACCTTCTCGAAGGTATCACCACCTTGTCGAAGGCAATCTGCCGGGTGAGGAGGCTTGCGTGCTCAAATGACCCTTAGGGCTATGCCGGCCTGAGCTTCGGCTCATGGTAGGGTCACCCAAGCCGGACAGGTCTAAGGAGATGCGCTAGACTAAGAGTGATACCCTGGTCCTCCAGGTTGGGGGTTGGGTGTAGGGCTAACAACCTTTCACCTTTAAAAAAATATGTGTTACGAAAAAATCAACCAAGCCTCGGATCAGGACGGACTCTTTGGCACGACCACGGCAATTGAAAAAGGACATGAGATTTGGTACTTGGAACATTAGGAGCCTCTATAGGGCTGGGGCACTGAAATCAGTGTGTAGGGAATTAGGGAATTATAAGTTAGACTTAGTGGCAGTGCAGGAAGTGCGATGGGAGGGGGAGGGCATGATCCCAGTGGACAATTTTACATTTTTCTATGGAAAGGGGAATGACAATCATCAGCTAGGGACGGGTTTTTTTGTTCATAGCAGAATTAGGGCAGCAGTTAAGAGAGTAGAATTTGTTAGTGACAGGTTGTCTTACGTAATTTTGGAAGGACGTTGGTGCGACATCATTGTCCTTAATGTTCATGCCCCAACTGAAGACAAAAGCGATGATATCAAGGATAGCTTTTATGAAGAATTGGAATCAGTATTTGATACATTTGGCAAGTATCACATGAAAATTCTGCTAGGAGATTTCAATGCAAAAATTGGGAGGGAGGATATCTTCAAACCCACAATAGGCAGCGAGAGTCTCCATGCACTTAGTAATGATAACGGTCTTAGAGCAGTAACCTTCGCTACGTCAAAAGATTTAATTGTAAAAAGTACAAAATTTCCACACCGTGATGTTCATAAATACACTTGGACTTCTCCAGATGGCAGAACACACAATCAAATAGATCATGTTTTAGTAGATAAGAGAAGGCAGACAAATGTAATTGATGTGAGATCATTCAGAGGAGCAGATTGCGACACTGATCATTATCTGGTGGTAGCAAAAGTGAGGGAGCGGCTTTCAGTAAGTAGACGAACTAAACAAAATTTTGACACAGAAAGATTTGATTTGAAAAAATTAAGTGAGGGAGAGGCAAAGGAACAATATCAAGTTGAAATTTCGAATAGGTTTCAAATTTTAGAGGCAAATGAGGATAATGAAAGTGTGGACATCAACAGGGAGTGGGAAAATGTCAGAAACTGCATCAAAATTTCAGCAAAAGAGAAACTAGGATACTACAGGAGAAAGCAAAATAAACCGTGGTTTGATGAAGAATGTTCAAAATTAATAGATCGAAGGAAGCAAACAAAATTTCAATGGTTGCAGAACCCAAACAAAACAAATGCGGATAATCTATGTAACGTGAGACGTGAGGCTAGTAGAACCTTTAGGACTAAGAAAAGGGAATACCTGAAGGGCAAAATTGCTGAACTTGAGACAAATAATAAGGAAAAAACATCAGAGACCTGTACAGAGGCATTAATAACTTTAAGAAAGGATATCAACCCCAGACTAATTTGGTAAAGGATGATAGTGGCAATTTGCTTGCAGATCCAATAAAAATTGTGAATAGGTGGAAAAATTTCTTTAGCGAGCTCTTAAATGTTCATGATACTGGTGATATTAGACAGATTAAAATGCATACAGCTGAACTGTTGGTGCCAGAACCTAGCTTAGATGAAGTGGAACTAGCCATTGGGAAGTTGAAAAGTTATAAATCTCCAGGAATTGACCAGATTCCGGCCGAATTAATTAAAGCAGGTGGCAAAGGGTTGCATATGAGGATCCATAAGCTTATTCAGTTAATTTGGGATAAGGAAGAGATGCCACAACAGTGGAAGGAATCCATAATTATTCCTATTCATAAGAAGGGGGACAAGACTGAGTGTGGTAATTACCGAGGAATATCGCTGCTATCAACCTCATACAAAATTCTATCCAACATTCTTTTGGCAAGGTTAACCCCATATGCGAATGAAATTATTGGGGATCATCAGTGTGGGTTCAGACGAAACAGATCAACGATTGATCAGATCTTTTGCATTCGTCAGATACTAGAGAAAAAATGGGAGTTCGGTGGGACCGTACATCAGTTATTTATAGATTTCAAAAAAGCCTATGACTCTGTGAAGAGAGAAGTGCTATATAATATTCTTATTGAATTTGGTATACCAAAGAAGCTAGTGGGTCTAATAAAAATGTGCTTAAATGAAACCTGTAGCAAAATTCGAGTAGGTAAATATGTATCTGAGACATTCCTCATCAAGAACGGTCTAAAACAAGGAGATGCTTTGTCTCCCTTGCTCTTTAACTTTGCGCTAGAATACGCCATCAGGAAGGTCCAAGGTAGGCAGGAGGGTTTGCAATTGAATGGGACACATCAGCTATTGGCATATGCTGATGATGTTAATTTATTGGGGGACGATATAAATACAATAAAGAGGAACGCAGAAGTTTTACTAGAGGCTGGTAGACAAGTGGGGCTGGAAGTAAATTCAGAAAAAACTAAGTACATGTTAGTATCTCGTCATCAGAAGACAGGCGGGCAAAATTATCTTAGGGTGGCTAATAAATCCTTTGAAAGGGTTACAAAGTTCAAATATTTGGGAACAACAATAACAAATCAAAATGATACTTGTGAGGAAGTTAGGAGGAGACTAAATTCCGGAAATGCTTGCTACTTCTCAGTCCAAAATATTTTGTCTTCCCGTCTGATTTCTAAGAACCTGAAAATTAAAGTATACAAAACAATAATCTTGCCTGTTGTTTTGTATGGGTGCGAAACATGGTCTCTCACTCAGAGGGAGGAACACAGATTGCAGGTGTTTGAGAATCGGGTGTTGAGGAGGATATTTGGGCCTAAGAGGGAAGACGATGGGGCGTGGAGAAAACTGCACAATGACGAGCTTAAAAATCTGTACTGCTCCCCCAGTATTGTGAGGGTGATTAAGTCGAGAAGAGTGAGATGGGCGGGACATGTAGCGCGCATGGATGGGACAAGAGGTGTGCACCGGGTACTGGTTGGGAAACCTGAAGGGAAGAGACCGCTGGGGAGACCTAGACGTAGATGGGAGGATAATCTCAGGCGGGATCTATGGGAGATAGGAGTTGAAGGAAACTGGATTTTGTTGGCCCAGGACAGGGTCCGGTGGAGGGCTTTGGTTAATTCGGTGATGAACCTTCGGGTTCGGTAAGCCATCTAGTTAGTTAGTTAGTATAACAGTTTTTATACAATTTACAAACATTTATTTTGAAATTTTTAGTAGGTAACGTTAAGTATTTTGGGTACACAAAATAGTATGCCATTGATATTATCTCAAAAGTTTTACGTATTAGGCTCGCATCGGTTTATGGCTAGTTACGGAGATGGCGCTGTGCAGTAGGAAACTTCTATCTTTATTATTCCGTCTACCATTTATCATTTCACCTCTGGTAGTTCACGTCCAACGTTTGACACAGCATCAGCTCACAATCTACTATTAAAATTTATCATCCAGTTTCATCCATATCGGAAAAACCTCCGATCTTTCTTTTTCTATCCAAATATAAGCCTATTTGTGAAAGGACGTATAAAATAAACCATGTCAATTTTCAGACAATACTGTCAAAAAGCAACGCCGATTTAATTACATGCTCTATTTTCAATTTCACAGCCGACACATTTTATAAAAAGGCCACTAATTCTGTTTTGTGTGCCGTGGATACAACCCAAAGGCATTAAAACACCCAATGCTCATTCGTTTAATTTCTTGCCCCAATGAAAAAGGGTAGAGAGAGAGAGAGAGAGAAAGAAAACTCTTGATATGGGCATGTTTATAGAGTATCAAGAACACGACCGCTTATGAAATCCTTGAGTATATGGATATCACGCATGTAGGCATTTAATCCTTTACTGACTCCGTCTTCAATAAACCAGAGCCTAAATTTTTGAAATAACACAACTAAAAAATGTGTATTACTTAGAACATTCCCCTCTCTTCCATTATATCGTCAATGGTGTGTTTACGTTAAGAGTGATCATTCTGTGCAAAAATTCGCTTTATTTATAAAACCAATAAATCTCCATTTAACACTGAAATTAAGATTCGTATTAAATATATAAAATAAGCGCATTTTGTTCTATCACTGACGTAAACGTAGAATTTTGATAATCATATTCATGAACTAGTGGCTTCAAAAACTCTAACCCAGCCGCAGTGTCTCTGTGCGTCAAGCATTCTTAAATGTGGCCGAGAGTCTCCATTATATTTCTTGTTCTAACTGCTATTAATGAATGCATTTCGAGAATGATTCGGTAAATGACTTTTCTTCGTTCACATTTTGGTGCAGACACATTAGTGGCGCCTTTAAAGTAGCTAATCGGAAAAGTCATTACACGAAGAACAGTTTAGTGTAACAGATATCAACGGAGATATGTTCTATTAATGCGAACGAATGTCAAAACTCAGCTCATACTCAAAGTCACAAGGTGTCTGGATCGCCTTTTAGAAGTACGCAATTTAAATACTGGACAGAAATGCACTGTTTATTGTAATGTACAATAAAATGAGCATATTCTATCAAAATCCATGAGCATACAAAATTTAATCTTCGTATCCACCGCCGTGAGAAACTCAAATCCTAGTAAAATTTCATCAGTGTACATTAACAGGCGTTGGTAGTTGGAGACTTTCAATAAAACCGACCTGCTGTACATTTATAATTATACTACATTATGTTACGCAAATACTTGAGATAGACTGTATACGATGTTTCAAGACTTCTTTCTACTCGTGTCTTGTATTTAGACTGACTGTCGAAACGCACAGGTAGTTTACAATCTCACTATCTGGGGAAAAAAGTTGTCAGTGGAACCACGGTTCCGGAGAATTTGACGTAAATACGTATATACGGAAAGGAATTTTATATATTGGCTTTATTCTAAATATTTCCTTTATACATCCTTTACAACTGAGATAAGTTTGATTAAAACATTACTTAATCAACTTGAATTAGTTATGCTTAAGATGGCTCTGTGGTAGCTGAATGTAATGTATTTATTATTTAGTGTTCTGTCTGACGACAGGTCCATATGAACAGGATCCTTCCATCCTTTTCTCGGACTGGGACCTGTTCATATACGTTCTTATCAGATGATCCAGAAGTGGTTTGCCATTTGCCTTCTTCTGTGTGAGTGTGAAAGGAGTAATTGTTGGGATGCCACGGAGAAACCGCGGAAGCTCTCGGAGGAAAACTCCGTGTTGCCTAGACCACAGCCTTGCCCAACACAAGTTATAAATTCGGGCACCGCTGGGAATCGAACCCGAGACACCAGGATTACAATGTAATGTAATGTAATGTAAGGTAAGGTAATGTAATGTTTCATAGGTAACAACAATGCCGAGTAAACAGATGACGTTTCCTAGGTAACAAAAATGCTTGAATGCTTAACTTGAATTAGTTACGCTTAAGATGGGTCTGTGGTAGACGAATGTAATGTAAAGTAATGTATTTTAATGTAATGTAATGAAATGTAATGTAACGTTTCCTAGGTAACAACAATGCTAAGTAAACAGACGACGTTCCCTAGGTAACCATTGTTACACTTTTTCGTTCCCCTTTCTCGTTTCCTTTTTTCGTTACACTTTTTTGCCGAATGACCCTTCCTTATAGATGAGCCGGGATAGCTCAGTCAGTATAGTGACTAGCTACGGGCTGGACGACCGGGGTTCGATCCCCGACGGGGGCAGAGGATTTTTCCTCTAGCCTCTGCGTCCAGACCGGCTCTGGGGCCCACCCAGCCTCCTCTACAATGGGTACCGGGGTCCTTTCCCGGGGGTAAAGGCGGCCGGGGCGTGATGCTGACCACTCACCCCCATCTAGTGCCGAGGTCAAGGAAAAGAGGAGCTATACCTCCTCTCCCCCCAAAACGCCTACATGGCGTATAGTGGGACAAACTTTACTTTACCCTTCCTTATAGACGTATTTACGTCAAAAACTATAAAACAATTTCACCATAAAACTACGAAGTTTCCTTAAATAAAACTAATGTATTGCAGTTTTCTTATTGTACTCCATAACTTAGATGTCGTTCTTGCAGAGATCACTAAGACAGCATCTCAGTGTTACAGTCATTAGGGTTCCCGCAATGAACATTCTTGGTAGGGCCGCGTGACTTGGTGATGTGGGGGAATTCTAACCATCTGTAACAATCTGTCACTCATACAATCCGTCCGCTCTATGCCATCCCCAGTGCAATGTGGCACTGTAAGACGTACATTAAACAAGAGCTACAAGCTCATTTGCAGCTTATATCTTGTGAAGAAGAAGAATAATAATAAGAAGAAGAAGAAGTGGAAGTAGTAGTAGCAGCAGCAGCATTATTAGTAGTAACCTGATAACAGAAAAACGTAACTTTTAGGTAGTAAAGGAACAATTTCACTGACGTTTATCAGCCGATCGAAATGTAGTCAACAAGGAAGCACAAATTAAAACGCAAGGTAAGCCTAATAGGTGTCAATGAACATACGCTACGTAAGGTATGGGATGAGATTCAGCTCTGAAATTCCCTTAAGTGCGGAACAATTGGAAGAAATATACACTCTATCTCAGACACAGCCCCAAAAACTTAAAATGAAGGAATGTGTGGTCGGGTGACAGTGGCGGCCGCCTGGTAGGTCCACCTGGGCAGAATATGACGCCAAGGAAACACCCTACATGACCCTACAGTGACAATGAAGTGGAATGTCTTGCCGCAGTTGGGATATAAGGAAAATTTAAGTACGTCCAGATACGAGATTCCAGAAACTGTTTCCACAGCGAACTTGTATTAACACATGTGTGACTACTAAACGGTACTATAACATTCTTTGCTACGTAAGACTTGAGGTTCTCACAGCGGTGAGTATGAAGATTTCCGTCTTCTGGGTTGTTGCGCTGTGTAGTCTGGTCGATGTTAACCAACGTTTCAGAGGTCATACTGCCTCCGTCATCAGGGTGATGACGGAGGCAGTATGACCTCTGAAACGTTGGTTAACATCAACCAGACTACACAGCGCAACAACCCAGAAGACGGAAATCTTCAATCTTTGCTACCTTTATAACGATGTGATGTAGGTCCATATTGTATTGACAGACACGGATGGTATATCACTTCCATAAGAAATTGCCGGGTGTAAGAGTTATACGGGCCACGCCTTCGTCTCCTTCCTACAAATTACTTACAATATAGAGTAAGACAATGTATGTACGAGTGGGGGGGGGGATTAGGAGAGAGATACAATTTTCGTACCAAAATTTGATGGTAAAAGACTACTTTGCAGATCTATGCGTATTATTAAATTTATAGAATGAGGTAGGAGGGTGTGGAATGGATTCATCTAACTCGAAACAGGGTCCAGTGTCAGATTATTATGATCACGGTAATGGGCCTTCGGATAGCAGAGAAGCTGAGACATCTATTGACGAACTAAACGAAAAGAAGTCTCCTGCATGGAGCTGACACTTCGTCTACAACCTACACAGCTGCATGTCAAATACCAGACCGGGTGCTCGATTTTCCCGACAGCAACTGAAATGCAGGCCATTTTAAATACTGACTATACTGAAACATTACGCAGGAAGCGAAGACCCCGGTCGGCATTTGCCACAATCATTCGTCCAGTCCTGTGGCGCCTCTAACATTCCAACATTGACAGGAAGACGTGTGGGTTGTTAGTTCCGACTGCTACAAGGAAGCATTCGCCGGTTATTCGTATTTATTTTCGACCCATGTCTGAATAAGGGTGCTCGCGCCGAGCTCCTGACATTTAACACCTGATAACAATATCGATACTGCAAATTCGAAAATCACACGGCATGTGTGTTACTAGTATGGCAGTGTGGGCAATCTGGGCGGAACCTGACACAGCTTTAATTAAAGCTTATTTAGAGGTAAGAGGGATGAACATGTATAGGGAACGAAGAATACACGACAGGGGTTGGTTCGTACAGTGTAATAATCATCACAACTCCCTCCCACTCTTACTGCCACTGGAAGAGACAAGGATAACGATATTCTATGAATACCAAACAGGGAACTCTATATTCGTTGTGCATGGCAACGAACTACTGAAAATGGCAGGGAAAGTTACAAACAATATTCACTGCATGGCAAGATCAACTCTACGTCTTGATAACGAGGCCGACTATATTCTATTCCCTTATATTTCCGGTTTATTAAGAAACCTGCGCTTATATTTAATTACTAATACAAACCTTTGATTTCCTATTTCGTATGTGCTTTAATATATTCTCACATTAATCATTCAGCATATATGCACCATAAAATGGAGTTGCCCAAAATAAAGCTTATTGTAAAGATGGTTGTCTTCTGGGTCTTTGTACCGTGCAGTCTGGTAAAGTTTGCAAATATTTCAGATGTCCTTGCTGCCTCAATCATCAGCGTCTCATCGTACAGATTACAGAGGCAATAAAAACCTCTGAAATGTCGGTGAACATCTGCCAGACTATACGGCGCAACAACACAGAAGACAACCATCTTCGTACCGGCCGTCGTAAAAATCTCACAAAAGTTTATTCCGATTTAACCATAATATTTATAATTAAATATCTTAGACCGAAGGCAGGAATCAAGTGGATGACAATCCTGTTTCTTATTAGGAAGTTCCTGGCTTTGAAACTCGGCTTCAGATCCAACATGTTTTCCTTAATCGCGCCAGGTAAATTCCGGTATAGCGGTTAGAACGCTGGCCTTGTAATCCTGGGGTCTCGGGTTCGATTCCCGGCGATGCCCGAATTTATAACTTGTGTTGGGCAAGGCCGTGGTCTAGGCAACACGGAGTTTTCCTCCGTGGCATCCCAACAATTACTCCATTCACACACAGAAGAAGGCAATGGCAAACCACTTCTGGATCATCTGCCAAGAACGTATATGAACAGGTCCCAGTCCGAGAAAAGGATGGAAGGATCCTGTTCATATGGACCTGTCGTCAGACACAACACTAAATAAAATAAAATAGTTCCGGTACCTTAAAACAGACTACCACTATTTATCTTTCAACTCTATGCCACCACCACCATTAAAAACAACATAAAATAATCAAATAGCTCTGAGACAGTAAATAATGCATCACTGCAATGTTGTGTGTACGTATGTATACATGCATGCACGAACTATTGCCACATTAAATTATTACTTACACTTCATAATCTTTTTAATTTATATAACCTAAAGTCTGTAATATGCGTTACTGCTAAGAAATGTTTAACATACTAGTAATACTATAGGAACAATTAATGAATGACAAGAGAGGGTTAAAATTGTAAATTAAAAACGGCTATTATTAAAATAATGTAACACACGCAATAAAATGTGTTAGTATCGAGGCTGCAACAAATAAACAACCGAATGCTGATATGACAAAACAGGACCGAATAAATGAATGAGGAAAAGAAGAAAGAAAAAACGTATTGTGTCTTATCTTCATGACTCTTTCCCCATATTCAATTATTTTTATTACCACGTCATAAGAAAGAGAAATTGCAGAAGGGTTTTAGTGATATTAAATATTAATACGCCAGAAATAAACCAGGTAACAAATTAGGGCGAGTAAACAAAGTAGAACGCTAGTTACACACTCTAATGTTATGAGCGTTTGTTTCGTCGACTGCATACTGCATCTTTCTCTTCCTCAGTCTTATTTGATGGATTGTAGGAGTTGATGAATTGCTAGATTAGACCCTTCTACTACCCTCGTTATTGTATCCCCCCTTTCCAGACACAAAATAACGTAGGATTACTATGCAAAGTTTTCCTCAGAACACGAATTTCAAGATCGATGTTGCATATGCATCACACTGTTATATGAAAACCCTTTCTGTCCTCGCCGGTAGTCTGACGGTAAGGAGTGGACATGAACATGATCTTGATCGGAATTAATCGCATGTTTCTGAAGAAAAAAGAACTCCATTCAACAGACAATTACATGAAGATTTCCGTCTTCTGGGTTGTTGCGCTGTTAGTCTGGTCGATGTTTACCAACGTTTCAGAGGTCATACTGCCTCCGTCATCAGGGCGATGAGTATGAAGATTTCTGTCTTCTGGGTTGTTGCGCTGTGTAGTCTGGTCGATGTTAACCAACGTTTCAGAGGTCATACTGACTCCGTCATCAGGGCGATGAGTATGAAGTTTTCCGTCTTCTGGGTTGTTGCGCTGTGTAGTCTGGTCGATGTTAACCAACGTTTCAGAGGTCATACTGCCTCCGTCATCAGGGCGATCGCCAGACTACACAGCGCAACAACCCAGAAGACAGAAATCTTCATACTCATCGCCCTGATGACGGAGGCAGTATGACCTCTGAAACGTTGGTTAACATCGACCAGACTACACAGCGCAACAACCCAGAAGACGGAAAACTTCATACTAACCGCTGTGAGAACCTCAAGTCTTACAGACAATTACATGATCAGGTTAAAAACTTTGCAGGGCAGTTTAAACCTTAACAATGCAGAACGCTGAGTCCGAGCGAGACGGAAGTTGAAATTAATTAGAATGCGTTTATTTTGTCATGTCATAGAAACAGGCCTAATGCTACTAAGTTATTTCGTAAATTGTATTATAGCCACCTGATGCGTTTCGTCTGTTGGATGTGGGAAGATATTTCATGAGCGGCGAGTAAGTAGTAATGATTTCGAATGAGTTGATCGTATACTTTTCGAACACAGTTGGTAACGGGGTTTACAACCAACCTGCAAAAACTGAGAAAAGCCAAAAAAGACCTCAGTCAGGACACCTTCGGTACTTGCAGGACACAAGTCCTGAGCATTAATGAGGCACTTCACTTCCCAGTACGTACATAATATATGCACAGGTCTAATGCATATACTAAACGTTCCGAGTGGTTAGCACAGCACTCATGATTCGTATTCAAGAGGCTATGGGTTTGAATCGCAACCAGGTGACTCGATTACCATAACTGTGAATTGTACTCAGTCCTTCCAGGTAAATTTCGGGGGAGTACCTTAAAGCAGACCAAGACCACACCGTTTCATGTCCTTGATAATTTAATGTTTGCATAATGACTACATTTCGACGATGCGTAGGGATTAACCTATGCAGCGGAAAAGTGTCGTTAAATAACGCAAGAATGTACGTGAGATTTCAGATTCTGACGGAAGCCAGAATGAAGATGTCTATTTTCTGGGATTTTGCGCCATACAGTCCGGTAGAAGTTTACCGACGTTTCAGAGGAGCCTATGGCTCCAATGTTAGGTCGATTAGCATTGATGGTGGTGACAGCACAAATGTCTCAAACATCGGTAAAGTTCTATCAGACTACACGGCTTAAAAACCGGAAGACAGCCATTTTCAATCAAAGAATCACTCTACATACACAAACGGATTAGGGAATCAAATGGCCTGGGCATATCAACCCATTCAAAAGTTAATGGCCAACGTCTGGTTTTCCTCACTCTTCATAATCACAGTACCATTTACCACCAAAACCATTAGTTCCGTCATTTCGTCCACAGTAATATAAAAGCGGGAAATCCCACTGTTGGTAGAGCTTTATGGAAAACGTTTCCAAACAAGAAGCAACTTTATTTCAATTATGGTCCGTACAGCGGTAAGAACCCCCGGGGAGGGTAACGTCAACCACACGATGGATGTATCTATCACCTATTTGCCCTCTGCTCCTCATCCCGTGTGGTGGACGGTTATTGCGAACTTCATTCTGTGGCCCGTTCATCCCGCAGTTATTACTGTTCCCAGGCGCCACACCAAAACACTGAACCTACCGCCAGACCCCGCTTTGCATTCTCCTTTGCACTGCAGAAGCAAGTAATGGGCAACGTAGCGAATTAAAACAAAATTATTCCGGGCAATTAGTACGCACCTACAAAGTGTTTGAAAACAGCTTAACGACTATAAAGCACCTCCGAAATTTCGGTAAAATTCTATAAGACTAAACGGTGCAATAACCCGGAATACAGCCGTCTTCACACTCTGAGAACCTCGAATCTCGCTTATTGAACTGTTGGCGGGCACTTCTTCGCGTCTAGACATCCCAACTGATACACCAGTTCAAAACATCATGCTGTGTTTTAAATTTGCGCTGGCTGTAAATTCTTGTTAAATGAGAGGCTGTTACGATGGAATCGTAAAAGCTTTTCCTTTCCAACGGGAAACAAGAAACACGGAATATTTTCTTGCGGACTGTTTGCAAACAACGATTGCAGAAACGCGCAAGCATTGACAGTGCTGAAACTCCATTGCTTCTTTGCTAAATTCGAGTAAGCACAGACAACTGGAAAACAAATTTAGTGGTGTAGTCTAGACAACCACCGATGTTTTCGAAACATAATTATTTCACATACATCACTGGCCGTAAAAACAGGGCACGGAACAAAATAACTGGACCTAAGAAGGTGGAAGTATCAGATATATGAAGAAAACAGAATAATAAAGAGTTTCATAATTTTAACTCTTCGCCAAATATTACAGGTTCAAATCAAGGAGAATATATCTGAGGCGTGTAAGACGAATGAAAGAGGCGGGATATGCATACAAAATTTCATTCGTAAAACGTGAAGGAAAGGCTTGGAAAATCAAGGCATGGATAGAGGTTATTAAAGAAACAGGATAGAGGGGTGTGAACTGCATTAATTCAGCTCAGAAAAGAGTGCTATGGAAGATCCTTGTTAACATATTAAAGGTAGTTCAGGTTCCATACAAGGCAGGTAATTAAGTGACCAGCAGGCAACGGCCTCTCAAGAACGAACCTGCCCAGTGAATTAAAATGAATTTGTAAAATTACCTCCAGTACCTACAAAAATACACTATATATCCCACTAATTCGAATGCATAGTTTCGGAACTGAATTAGGAGAAAAGGTGTTTTAGAACGATTCGGTTCGAATCTTTACAGAGAAGAGATGCTCAGTTCCTGCAGTGAACAGAGTATAATCGGTCTGTACCATCGCTCTAGCGGCAGCGGTGTGATTTATTTGGCGGGGATTACCTAAACTCGCTTGGCTCCCAGAACCAACCGCAACTTCCAATGTAAACCACCCCTGCAGCCAGCAGTAAATGGACCAGATTCACATAACTTGAAGAAGCACTGAGCAGACTACAGAGATTCAGAACCCAGAACAAAAATACTACATGCTGAATTCGGTTGGGTTTCAACGGTTTTGTCGCTATACCAGGATTACAGGAACATACTAAGTATCCAACTAAATCTAAATGGGTATGTGAATTACAAAACCAGCAATACTGAGGACAAGGATGGTGACAAACGAATGTAAAACCTGCAGCAAAGAGACAGTGTGAAAGACCCTGGAATAGATATGCAATAACGCACAGCGCTTATCACTTTTGGAAAGATGTTTTCGTATTATGAATAGTATCATTGTATTTCAACGAAACCAGCCAATTCAGACTTCGTGCGGTTCGGAAATGGGTATCTACTGTCCAACATCGCACTACACTCAGAAATGTCTTAGGTAAATAATACAATGTGTTTACTTCAATCTAGTGCGGATACAGTGCATAAATCCAGTGATAACAGTGACGAGGAGTTTGCATGTATGATCCACTATTTCGATCCAATAACCCAGGACAAACGTAGCGCAAAAGCAATCACGACTAAGCAAGAATATCACGTATCAATGGTGAACGTTACAATGACGTCAATAACCACCTACACACATTACGAAGCAGCGCTCTTTAACGCCTGAACTGAATGAGATAATTAAACAGAATCTCTGATAATTTATTTTAAATTAACTTCTAACAAAGTATATTTTGGAATAAATATTATATGATTACAATCAATGTCAGGAAACAAATTTTAATCCATGACACGTGTGTCAAATTATGTTACCATCATCTAAAAGAATTCAAGATTTAAATCATTTGATTTAAATCTTACTAAAACACTGTCTATGAAAGTTCATTTCTGAAGTACAACCACCATGAATGACACTAGTCTAGCCCCAATCAAAAATCAGAGTAACTCTCATTATCGTATCACTGATCTTCATTTAATAAACATGAAGTAACAGCTGTTCAAATTCAGTTATAGAAATACAACCTAAGTCCACAGTTTCGCCGCGATATTTACAAAACTGTATCCTTAGAAGGTTCCAACGTACGTTAGTCAATATAGTAACTACACTGGATAACCAAGGTTCAATTCCAGGCATGAAAAATTCTTTTTCGTTACAACGTCCACACCAATTACTGGAATTAATGACTTTGGTCAAAACAGTGACAGCTGAGATGCAGGAAAGGAATTAGTGTCTCAAGTTACGTCCTGAAAACTTCGAATTTTACATAAATACCAACATCGAAGCAAAAACTTGCAGGATAAATTAACGGTTTGTGAAGATTTTTGTGGCGACAGTACCATCATTGACTCAGAGCACAGATCATTACGAATCTTATGTTTTGAGTTGAGAGACGTCACTCGAGCGATCCATACGAGCAGCATACAATGAAAACGAGATTAAAAATGTGAAAAATGACCAGGCATTCTATAAAACCTCAAACAAAAGAGTATCCCTTCCCACATATTCAAATTAAATATCATCATGAAACGAACGCCACGCGGAGAAATTTTACCTGATTAAGGTGCACACTTCATACCAATAGCCCTCGACATCAGAGTAAAAATACGCGTAACAGTAACTCAGAATTCGACGTGGGCAATGATTCTATACAACAGACAGTAACCATCCTTGGTCCAGGAATTTAATTATTAGCAACCACTTTACTCAAGTTTAAAGGAAATTCACCCTGCATTCAAAATCCTGCCGCTACACCGAGTCGTATCAACGTTACAAAACACAGTACTGTAAGGTGATACGAATCAGAAGAAAGTTTACTGTTACAATGAACGTCATGTATACCTATGTAAGGAGATAAAGAGGTTGAATTCTACAAGGGGATCGATGGTTTTGAAGTCCAGACTACCCCGGTAGTCGCAGAGACTCGGGCATTCACTTCGAAACCATTGATTGAGCCTCGGAAAGGCTCACCACAGGATACATCCATATCATGTTCGTACAGTCACGGCCTATCCTTACAGACTACATTCTTGTTAGTGAAACAGCACCACATATAACGCACACCCAACACTAATAACTAAAGCAAAATTGCCTCTAATATATGGAAATCACAATTTAACGGAACATAAGAGTTACTAAAACGCAATGTGTTCTGTTCGTAGAATTCTCTTCATAACTGTGCTTCCAGAAATTCTCTGAGCACATAATACTGTCAAAAACGGGAAATGATTCACACAGTTGACAAATGAAAAATATTATGGTAATGGACAGTAAAGGGGGGGGGGGGGGAGAGAGAGAACGCTGAAAATGTGTATATATCATAATACTGTCCTATCTCACTCTTGGACTTCCAAACGACCACTTTCCAAGTAACGTCCAACAAAAAATGTTATATCTGTTGTATCCCAACTCCCATCCCCATAACATACATTCTTTAAACTTCTTTGGTTTAATTACCATAACACTACATGAACTGTACAGATCACGAAGTTACTACGTAGACAAATACACAGCTTATTCAAAATTCATTATCTTCTTCCATTTTAAACTGAAATATTTTCTGAAGAGCAAATGGTAACAGTACGATGTAACGTTTCACAGACAAATAAGCTCGGTAAATGACATCTAGAACGGTTTCAACGCAACCGCTGCTTAAATTGATATGAATACGTAACCATGTATGCCACACCTGTCCTGAAACAGAACGTGAAATCTTAAATTAAACAAATATACGGTGATATTCTAGATCGTCATCCATTCTCGACCCAGTTGACGTTTGTCTTACGTACAATTAAAATGCACAAAGACAAGGAGTCACATTCCAGAGAAGTTTATACATGCATACAGTTTTTATACCTGTCTACTGAATGTCTCAAACATTTATCACATTCAAACATTACTAAAATATAACGGTTACCTAAACGACTTCCCTTTTTATCAAACTTCTATGCCACAGAATTAACTGGACACATCCAGAATGTTTAAAAATAAACATAACGTTCACTCCAAAATAAAATTATATTTAACATTTAAATTGCGTTACGTTTGATTTAGGACACAATCACTTGTAATTACTTTCTTACATGTTCACTCTACGGATATACGATTTCAGAACCACAGAAATGAACCCCACAACAAGTACAAGCTTTCCTGTTCTTGCTGTGCTCTGTACTCTATGTAGGGGCCTGCTGCATACCTCGCGTAGGCAACCTTAGGAAAATTAAGGCCTCCATGTTCAAAGAACTCTGCAACATGGCAATACTAGCTTTTCATACCAACTTTCACGAAATCAGGCACATCTACTTTTACAATAATATCGTTGTAAACTGCCGTTCACCCAAAAAAACTCTCACATATGGGAATCTGTTATAAATAGTCACGATTATATTCATGTCCGTCCTTTCTCCTGTTATTTTGGCAGCAGGACTGGCAGGTCTTCTGGTAAAACAGGTGGTGCCTACTTGCGTTATACTATTTTAACAACATTTTAATTTTTTCTAAAGTTAAGTACTGGTTTCCAAATTTTATGACAATAAAAATATTATGAGTTAAAATGTTTGAACATTTTTAAATTCGAGTTGAATTTTCAGCCAGTTCTGTTTGCAGGTTATACGGTTGTTGGCAAATGTACGAAAGTCAGAAGGTAAATATAATTGTTGCAAAGGTACAACAAAACGTTTCTCTGAAATGAGAAGGAACTGGCATAGGCCGGTGTGTTGGTATGCCTTCAACATAACAGCGATTTGAATACTGTTATTTTAGTTCAACATCAGATCACGGAAATACTGCTTGTAAAGCGAAATAAAGACACTCACAACTAATGTAAAATATAGTTATTATGAAACTAATTAAACCCTTTTCACATCCTCAGCCATGAATCTTCTTTGCCATCTGGTGAAAGAAGTATGAACCCACTGCGTATGAACACAGGAAGTATGTTGAAAACAGAATCTAGAATGATGACGTGACAAACTACGTCATTAGCTTAATACGTCACTTCCCTTTGTTGAACAGACAGGGTCCCTTCCTAAAATAAAGTCTGTGCATGATATAATGGCATTGCATCCATAAAGGCAGACAGAGAAAGGCAAAAGACAGATATGAAAATGGCAGTTCATAACATTTTGGTTCAGAAAACTACCTCATAACTGCAATAAAGGTCTAAGTGACAGTAAAGTAGTTTAAAGTTCAGATAGCTTAGAGTTAAAAATAAAATGCACACAAAGAAACGTGTCAATTTTTTTTATATATACTGTAGTACTGTCGTTAGGAATATTATTTCCGAATCCAAAAACATGATAAATGGACGCTATATTTTAAAGTTAGAACTTTTCCCTTGCGCTACCTGAAGAGACGCACTCGAAACCAATTTACTTCCTAACTAATTCGAAATTCCGTAAAAAATATGTGCATCTGATGTTTGGGATCAACGTGTCAACATCCCTTCTGCAGTCAGCTTTAGTGAGAATATAAATTAATATTTACCCTAAAAAGTTCCCTTAAATAAAAACCATCATTGCACAGAAACGAAAATAATTGACTTCAATATTCTCCAAAACTGAAAAGTTAAAAAAAGTCTCCACGGTCACACAGATGAAAGGCTTAATCAAAACTCTGACGAAGTATAGCGAAGGGAAATGACATGGGTCTAACAATTGCACACAGCGCAGAATGCAAAACAAAAAACACAACTCAATTAAAGATCATATTATCAAGACAGAACTCTCAGATAAGAGACCTCATTAATTCTACTCTGCAAACAGAATTAATATTTGAAGGAAACAAATAAGAACGGTTGTGAAAACGTTACTTTTCGAGTAAATAAAGAACTAGAAATGTGGGAAATATATACTGTAGACGCGTTCCAGAAACTGTGTTAAAACATAAATGCCACTTTTGTGTCTCACTTCTTAACTCTTGACTTCAACATACACATAAAACGAGAATGTACGGGACGAAATTGCTAGTTTCTTTCCCCATACGTTTCTGTCAAAAGACACGTGGATGAAACGTACAGATTATTAAATACACAGCGTGGTATTCCGTCAGTGCACAAGATTCCCACAAATACACATTTATAGTACCCTAATCATACCCCCAAACCGAACACTCTATCATCACGATAGTAGACTTTAACAACACACAGAAACAAATGTCCGGAGTCTCATATGCCCACCATTTGTAATATAACAAACGTCACATGACTCGGAACAATGATCATTCATCTTGTTTCTAATCCTGGCGGATAACACCATTATAAACACAGGATGAGCACATAAACACGTATACTACTTTACTATAACACTGCTACTGAATTAAAAGGCAGAGTAATAAACAGTAAACGCATTTGAACAGGTTAAGTGATCTTTAGTTTAAAGATGTCGATTAGGGCATCTAAAAGTGGCCCGGCAGATATATCTACGAGGTGCGATCGAAAGGTGTCCAGACTGCGCGTATAAAAACCCGTACACTTATCTCAGGTATTATATTCATCCATCACCCTCGAAGTAGCTCCCCTGGGAGTGAACACAACGATCCCAGCGCCGCTGCCAAGCCTGGAAGCATCCCTGGAAATCTTTCTTTGTCAGCCTGTCAAGCACCATCTGCGATTCTGCCTGAATCTCTTCTATCGTCTCAAATCTCCTTCCCTTTAGCTGAATTTTCATCTTTGGGAAGAGGAAGAAGTCACACGGAGCTTAGAAAGGAAGTTGGGGTCGGTTCTTGCAAGATCTTTGAGCTCCTGACAAACGAGAAGTCGATTCTGCTTCTGGTCCTCAGACAGGATGCGTCGCATGTGGAGTTCTTCCTTTAGAATCAGCTGACAGGTCCCATAGCCTATCCCAACAATGTCGCACAAGTCGTTGATGGTACGACGTCGATCTTCGTGAATGGCCTGCCGAATCTTCGTAACATTTTCGGGCGTTGTGCTCGAAGATCGTCGTCCAGAACGCTCGTCATCATCGACAGAGGTTCGGCCATTTTTAAAACGTGAATGCCACACAAAAGTTTGTGCACGACCCATTGCGGACTCCCCAAATGCTTGCTTTAGCATTTCATAGGTTTCCGTAGCCGTTTTGGCGAGTCTTTGGCAAAATTTGATGCACACGCCATTCCGAAATCGCAGGAGGGTCGGTGTAATGCACTACCAAAACGCCCGTAACTAAGAAACAAATGCTAATTCGATGATGCCGGCTGGCACACTGATTCACTATGAATGTAGGCCGCACCCCCTAGCGGCAGAAGCTCGTACTACATCCGGTTCGCCCGCTATTGACACAGTCATGAAACTTTCCGATCGCACCTCGTATATTTAACTTGTGTCCTCACACTGTTAAATAAGATGAGGTTAAATGTAGCCACTGCATATATTTTTCCCCCCCAATACGTTCCGGCTATACCACATATGGTAAATTATTTACACCTGTTTCTGAAAAATCACAAGCTTCAGTGCAAAATAATTAAGAGTAAAATTGAGTTTCTGTTCGATTAAAACCAAGCTGTGCGGCTATAAATTAATAATATCTACTATATTGTATGTATAGTATAATATTATTGGATTTTATAATAATCTTAGTATTTCACAGAGTGTGAGCTTAATTAAAAGCAACAATATAATATCCCCTTCTGTAACTGGTGTAATAAGGAAGTCTGGGCCACCCAATTAAATGTTTCATATTATATGACTTGTGGTTAGCGAAATGTAAAGATGTAAACCAAATCATGGGACAGATCGCATGGGTAGCAGGCAATTTTACGTATGGATAGGAGGATTCTGAGGGGGGCAAGTGGTGTTAATGACAGCATTCTTGGTGGCTATTCACTGTAACATTTGCTCAGATTAAGGATTACATCAGATTATCTGGAATAGCCGATGAATCAGCACTGGTGATATAGCTGGAACAAAATGGTGAAAGAATTATATGAAACCAACCGCGCGCGTGTGTGTAGAACGGGAACACTTGTGGACCGTTGGACGAAATGAATTGAAAAGGAAGCCGGTTACAAAAATGAAATAACCTGTGTCCAACTATTGCGTTAAATAATATCACAGCCTTTGACCATATATATTCCAATGGTAACTTATGTCTCACCTGCTTAAAATATCATTAACTTAATTATTTTTTCATTTATAGATTATAGATTACAGCATTAAACAATTGATCTTTAAAAGCTACAAAGAGTTTTACGACTTATATAAAGAATCAACTGTTTACGCGTCACAGAAAAGAAAAGTTGACTACCAGACGTTGATACTTATAGCCTAAAAAATTAGATTCTAAATTTATTCTAGTTACAGCTCAAAGTAGAGCAGGTAAACCAAATTCGTGATCAAATGTAAAAGTCTGCCAGACATCACCACCATAAAGTTTCGAAAATTGTATGGTACGTAGCCGGATACCATACTACATAGACTAAAGCTCTTTATGTGCGGCGAATGTTTCACACACACAAATCAGGATCGTTTCGAGTGAATATTGCGACCCCTTTGACTATCGACCTACATTCCAATTTGACTCCGACACAGGCCAAACACTAAGAATTTAACAGATCATTCAAAACCTGAATATTCGTCCAATCGCAAACTTTCAGATGATTGGCCTGGTTCCTCAAAAGTATACACGTATGTGATTTTGGCGAAGACGTCTCAAGAGAAGACGCGTATAAGACGAAGGCGGAGATAGAATAATATTAAACTGATAGACCTATTATATAAGCAAGTCGTGAGAGCGTTGACTAAAATTAAAGTAGCTCATAGCAGGAACCAACGCCAGGTTGTTATGAATATGATGACAAACTTTCCAATTGTAAAATTTCTGATTTTGCGTTATGTATAAGCAGCTCTTCTGGGTAAGATTTGAGTTTTTCACAGCGGTGAGTATGAAGATTTCTGTCTTCTGGGTTGTTGCGCTGAATCGCCCTGATGACGGAGGCAGTATGACCTCTGAAACGTTGGTTAACATCGACCAGACTACACAGCGCAATAACCCAGAAGACAGAAATGTTCCTCTGGGCTTTGCCCAGTGTACGAATTATAAAATTATAACATAACAACGTTTGGAAAGCTACATTCAACTTTCGTCTTCAGGTAGAAAAGAGGCAAGAGGATAGAACATTTGTTGAGCTTTACCAGATCTGAGGCTGGCTCAACCAGGCGTCCCAACACGTTTCCTGCCCTCCTCTTTCTCTCTCGCTCCTTTATTACAATTCTGACAATAGACATAGTCCATAAGAACAAATTTACGCAACAAAAGATCGATTCCCTCTAATGCGAGTACTACCTTGACTAGCTTCTCAAGAAGGACTCGGCTCCAGAGGGTTACGTATATGCCACATTTCGGCCATGAGAACATCCATAAACTGGTGTATAAAAAGGGGGTAAGTTACTTGCACAGCAGCGAGGTTGGTTCTTGCATCCACGAGACCCGATGCTGCTGTGTAATTCACCTATGTGATACGCCTTCCAATTTAAGGCCAGCGGCAGCAGAAGACAGTGGTGCTTCGCTACCTCCCAGGGGCTCTCCTCACTATATACACTGGAACCACAGCGAACTAACCGCAAGTAAGAGACGGCTAAGAGATGAGGCGGGGTGCAGAAGAGAGGGGGCGAGCATAGTATTTATTGAGTCTTTTATATTAAAGGCCGTGAGGTAAGTAGGATGCAGACCACAGAGTTTCATAACCACACCGTAAGTACAGTCCGCTTAGAAAAAAAATACCTGCACATTTAACTTCTGCCTACTAGAATTGTGGTTTTGTGTGGAAGGAAGTGAATGATATATGTAGAAACTGCCTTAATAAAACGTTTCGGTATGTTCAGACTCCACTGTGCATATAATTTACGGATATAAGCGTCATAAATGTTTCAGTTTATACTAATGTATGAGATAATATCACACGAAAATACAAAACATGTGCAGAATGCAAACCATACAATTAAATATGAATAATATTATAACCGCTTAATTCGCATAGCGGAACATAATATCAACATTAATCATTGTTGGTAACACATCTTCGTATTCGGAAGGTCGCCGATTTGAATCTCGGCTGGAGAATCAGTTCCTTACGCGCTCGTAGTTCTCCTTAGGGCATCCAAGTTAAAGAATGAATGTTGCTTTAAAATAAACAGCGAACCCTTCCACAGCCTTTCCAACTCAAAATTCGCATAATCATCATACAATTCGCTACAATGCAATGAAAAGATCTGAGGAAGCTCAGTTACATGACCCAAGAATAAATGAACGTCGTCTCCAGTAATACTGGTACGTTCCTCAACTGTCCTGATTCGGCAATGCCCTTTGAAAATCACTCCTGGCAAAAAAACCTCGGAAGAAATGATAATTAGGTCACAGCATTAACCAAGTATTCCCAGAAAGGCGAACGTCTCAAGTGTGTATAGTTGGCGTAGCAGTTTCTGGCCGGTGGAATTTTCAACGGGAAGGCTAGGAGCGAGTCACTTATACGATAGTATGATGCTGACTGCACTGAGGAACTTATCGGACTGAACGCCCAAACAAAAGAAACACACTGACTGTACCACCTCAGGTACACAGAGTGGCCCGTCCGCACAGCTTCTCCACCGGCCAAAAACTACTGCGCCGACTATACCTAAAGATTGCTGTCTTCTGGGATGATTCATCGCCTTGATGATGGGGGAAGTAAGGACCTCTGAAGCGTCAGTAAACATCTACCAGACTACACGGAGCCAGCAATCTTCAGACTCACCGCCGTGATAACCTCAAATCCTAGTGTGAACCTAGTCAACGCCGAGGTAACTAGCTGTGACAAAGCATAAAATATGCTTACCTAAAATAAATAACGTGGAGGCCAACACCGTAATTTACATAAGTATTTTTCCCCCGTGTATCTACAACTACCGATCGAAAGGAGGAAGATATTAACGGTGTACTAGAGAGGCCGTAAGGAGCTATACCTCCATTCTCCCATACACCTGCATAGCGTCGAGCTTAGATAAACACACGTGAATACGACGAACTTGTAGAGGCCTATCAGATAACTAACGGTGATTCAGAAGAACAGATTTAAAAAAAAAATCTCTGACATCGTGCAATAAGACCAAGTTTCCGACGAAATTTTTTAAAAAGTTCTATTTAGACTCCCGTAAATTACCATTTTTGGTCCATAACTCACTTTTCAAAGAAGAACCATTGAAGAGATAATGTGATAAGGATATCACAAGACAATCGTCTAAGAACCCTCGAAAGTTCAGCAGTATCTTATACTAAAACTACGTACATGGAACAGAGTCTTTTCTCAGAAACGTACAGTCCTTCAGTTGGTAAAGAAATTCCTTGTCTTTTACATAACACGAAGGTTCGGTGTCGTATTGACAAGACCTCTCCACTGTTAGATTTCAGGTTAACACGGTGGCGATTATGAAGATGGCTCTCTTCTGAGATGTCTGATCGCATCTAATATTAGAGGCAGTAAGCACTTGAGGCGTTGGTATATTTCTGCGAAACTCTACGGCGTAACATCCCAGACGACAGTAATCTACAGCCCACCACTGATCCCCAACTTCAGCCAGCTGAATCCAATCAACACCCTCATAAACTACTTATTTAAAACCCATTTCAATATTATATTTACATCTATGCCTGACCTGTCAAGCGAACTCCCCTGATGATTTCTGGCTAACATTCATGTACGCATTACTCAATTCTCTCACGCGTTCTACATGCCCTGCCAAAAATCATTCCTGTGATTCTTACCACCCTAACTACTACAAAGATCTGTATTCCTAACATGACAACATGTAGTTTTCACATCTCATTTAGAATAATTAGTTAGTGTCATCAAATTAAAATATTCGCGCCACCCCCATATTGTTACTGAAGAAGAATACAATTTTACCACATCTGAACAGAATTCCCACCATACAAAACGTCAGGGTATTACTGTAAATAGCGCTACTACGGTTGTCATTTCACTACTTCGCACGGCCACCAGGTTATATTATTTGCAGACAGATCAAAGAATAAGGATTGCATGATCTCAAACTGCTTGCTATTTGTACCAAGATTCACGAAAGTCGAGCAATGGCGTCGATCACGTTGATGCGAAAGAATCAAGGAGGAGATTGACAAATTGCAAGGGGCGGAGACACTGTGGAATTTTAAAAAAACAAAGTACGCTGCAAAATAATTAAGTGTCTGTCACTGTTTCTTGGTTTAACTACATGTTATCAACTGCGTGTTACCTGACGTCGAATACTTTCTCCAACTGCACAATAATCATTCTTGTACTGACCACGAACAATGATTCTCAACGTCTATGATCGCAGAGCAACTCGTCGGTGTTATTGGGACACACTGTACACGGCTTGTAATGCGGGTCGGATGGTATTGAGTACTACCCTTTGAAGTATGACCCAGAGCAATACTACATTGATCTCTCTCGAGATATCTCGCCAGGAATGTGAGCCTACCACTTTGAAACGCGACCACCCGCTGCTACCATTGACCGCCCGGCAATATGCTGGCTTTTATACCGCCATCTCCCAAAAACAGACTAAAACCTCTAAAAAATAATTTAATTCGACAATGTCAGTGATTCAAACCAGCATTTAAGATTTTGTATACGAATGTCCTTTAATCGTCTTTGAAGACAAGTGTCACACACTGACTTATATATCGGACGATAAACAGGAGATTAGCCAAACAGTACCCACAGTTCTATGTGGAAGCAGCGCCTACCACGCAAATGAATTTAATCGAAAATCTGTCTTGTAGCTTCGAAGATTAAACATGAGGATGGACCGACCAGATTTCCCCATTCTGCGTTCCCAGAAAGCAAAAACAGTACCCTCGTTACTATTACCCTAAAAATGGAGGCATTACGATCCTCCTCCAACATGTTGGTAACCACCTCAGACTAAACGGCGTTATAAACCCGACCACACTCCAAACTTCTGCCGCGAAACCATCAAATGTCAACGGAGCGGACGGTCGGCCAATCAGGAAACAGCTCGTCAGCCATCCCACCTATCACATCAGTGAATTACGCAATCTGACTGCTTGACTTGGTGACATTTATATCAGCCTAACACAATATCGTGTGAGATAATGGATCTCTCAATCACACGAACCACATAATGTTAATGGTACAGCACAATGACCAGCCAAGTCGCAAATTCTGCGCCTCACAACGCTTTAACTTTCATACAGCTTGGCAAATGGTTCTATTTTTTTTAAAAAAAAGGGCTCGAAACGACGGCATGCTATTTTTCATGAAATGTGAGTACACTAAACTGTTGGTCACTGACGGAATTTATTCACGGTTTATTTAAATACGCTTTCAACTGTGTCAGATTATACCGCGATTATTATTATTATTATTATTATTATTGAACAGTTAACTTCAAATTATGTTAATGGAAGAGGTAGTGACTTAATTTAAGTCACCAAGTTACTATTTACATCTAAAAACTGATAAAGACTCCGAAAAATCTGTCACCATAGTCGGTATCTGGACCGAGATTTGAACCCGTGAACTTCATAATAAGCCTACGAAGCAGGGATGATTCATTCATAGTATGAATGACATGTTTTGACAAAAATAGTTTCAAGTTAATACACATACTTCGTTTTACGAAAGTTTACTTAACGAACTAAAAGTCAGTGTATTAAAAAAACTAATATCGTTCTTCATTACGCGTAATAAATGTTACAACAGCAAGTAAACACTTCAAGACATTCTCATGTTACAGACTCTTCTATAAGCCGTCCTGAACCTCACAGCCAGTCAGTCAGTCTAGACTATATTGCGCGTTTCTTTCCTCACTGCAATGAACTGACAATGGCATTTGTTTTGGGACTTTCAACAGAAAATATCTTGCGTTAAACATGGCTCTAAGTTATCTTTAACAAGCTGTTTGTTTTAATTAGTACTGTTAATTACAAGCTAATTAATGTTCAACAGTATAAATAAGTGCATATTTATTTAGAATACAATTACATTATTATTATATTGTATTATTAAATAAATACGGCGTGACCATGTGAAATGGGTTCATATGACTCAGGAAAATGAACCTCCTGGCTCCACAAAAGCAATAAATCTAAGTCCCTAAGCAACTATTAGTTTATCAAGTAGGACTCTACTCAATGGAGTTAATTATCTGTTATTACTGTTCATTACTTATGCAAACGTATGTATACCCAGGTAAAAGTGTTTTAGTTAGGGATTTCAACGTAATGGTAAAATGATAAGTCATTAAAGAACTTTTGTGAACAGCTTTAACAAAACAAACCTCTTTAAAAAAACACGAATCAGTATTCCTTTGCACTCTTCACAGGACACTCGGGTGTGCAGTGTCAGAACATCACCTGCTTTGGATTACTAAGGACACTATATTTCAAGTCAAGCAACCATAAAGAAAAATTTGGAGATGTTTCAAACTCGTCAGATCGTAGAATCGGATTCTAATATACACAGATAAATAAAAACTTTAAAGAAAACATGTTATTTCAGCATATACCCACACGTATCATCCTAATCAGTCTGATCTTTGTTTAAAAATAACAAATATAACCACAAAAGGACACTAATTACAGTCCAACACATAATCCAAACCACGGGTGAGGTTTGGTACACCACATATATAGTTTAGACTTTTTGTGGGGTTAAGGTGTGGGGTAATCCCAGGTCGAGGACTTTCACGAAAAAGCAGTGTTTTATAGTTAAATCACATTATATTAGAGGGTAGAAAATGAAACGTTACGGTGGTATGAACACACACAAAGACACAAAGGCTGAAAGAACATACGTGGTCAAAATAACTCCACTAAAGCCACAAAAATGTTTCGCCTGGGGTCTGGCAACAAGTAAGTACGCGGACACAAGAGGGCCTGGTTACGATGTCTGACCGCGGCGAAAGATCTTGTCCTACCATTTGTAGTACCAATAGATGTGGTCACAATGGCCGCACACACTGCAGAGACGTATCTCTCGTGAGGCAGGACGACAGACGAACTCTACATGTGACGCTTCGTGGACATTCTTTTATTTGTGATAAGCCCATCACTATAACTAGAGTAAGGTTAAAGTTAACGGGAACGAACATTTTTTTGTGCTGAACAGTAATATAATTTACTGCAGCATTATTTTTGAAAATATCAATGAAGGTACGAAATTTACACAACTTCCTTATTCTGTATATTATATGTGAAAAATATGGACGACTACTGAAAGCAGATTCATGCAAAACGCACCAACAAAAATCCGACTGCTTGCCTCCAGACTCCGCCAGTCGCCACCGTCTGCATCTCCTCAAACATCCACAACGCACGACGGTGTGCTCGCAGTCAAGCGTGACGGACACCGGCTATTATATTACGAGTAGAAGGCAGACGTAAACTGAATGAGTACCACCCGAAAGGCGAAATGCAAAAACAAACGAAGGTTGAGGGTAACTTCTAAAGTGATGGAAGAAATGAGAGAGACGTAATAAATGTATGTCGACAGATTTATTAAACGACGCTTTCTCAAATGCATACACTTGCCTAATTGACGGATAAAATGAAGCCTGGCTGTGAGAATGCGAGGTAGGTAGAACTGGTTCAGGATCTTGTCCAATGCAGTATTTTGGTTTACTACCAGAGTCAGAATAATAGCTTATTACTATTTAAAACGAAGGAAACTGTTAATTTATTATTACAGATCGAGAGAGTGTAAGTGTTTAGTTCCAAGCTGGAAAATAACATTCGCATAACACACAAACGCTGTGCAAGACGAGAAATCGCTATACCTCTGGGATTAAAACACGGAATTACAAGAAATACAGCGAGTGTAAACTTAGAGGCGTCAAATTTCCTAACAATAAACTGAATTCAGTGTATAAAATCACACACAAACAACTGCAGAACACAAACTGGAAATATATTTCCAAAAACTGTACAAAACACTGTAATTATGTGGTAACTACCGACATGAGCTATAATTAAATAGAGGAAGGGTGGGATTATTTTTGTTTATTTATGTCGACCTATTTATCCATGGATTATTTAACTCACATTACACAGCATCGAATTGCAGAATGATTAGTTAATAATAAATTGGAAAGGATGAGGAAGGAGATGCTCGTAGGCTAGAATAAGTATTATCCCAGCACTTCTCCTGAGGAACTGAGAAAAGAGACCAAGATAGCCGGTCACAGGAGCTATTTGATATAGGCTAGGACCTGAAGATTTCTGTCTTCTGGGTTGTTGCGCTGTGTAGTCTGGTCGATGCTAACCAACGTTTCAGAGGTCACACTGCCTCCGTCATCAACCATTGTTTATCAAATTCTCAACAAAAACACAACACTCTAATGTTCGATAGATGTCGAATTCAACTAAACAGTAGTTTTTGGCGGGTAATTTTAAGATGTCGTACCAACTACCGAACTCGTGAAAGATAATTAAATTACATGATAAAGGTATAAAACAAAGCACGAACGAAATTTAGAGAAACTAGTCGTCTCCTGCGTCACTAAATAATGTGTTTTTAAATTAAGTTCCTTAATGATTTTCAAACCGGCCAGATGACCATGAATGTTTACAAATTTGGAAGAAAACTGCCGTAGACTATTTCAAGGTACTATACCGGCATTCACTTAAAGGGATAGAGGAAAAAAACAAACAAAATAAATAATAAAACCCCATCAGAATAGTCAGTAGCCAGGCTGAGATTCGAATCAGACGCCTTCCTTTGTGGCATTACCGATTGATGAACTCTTTCAAGGCGCCTACTGGGAATTTTTGTGGCAGTTGTTAGCATACCACGAAAACCCAATCAGAACATTCCTTGACCACTGGGACCCGAACTGGGAGAGCTTGGAAGATACGGAGGAATAGAAGAACGAAGTTGGTCTCCAAACGAATAAAATTCTGTTAGCAGATATTCGTTTATAATTCTCAAAAAGGGTGCAAGGAGGGGGTCAAAAATGATAACCCGTTTTTAACACATTTATAATCAATACCTACTAGACCAGTGGTATTCAACCTGGGGTACGCGAAGACATCTTAGGGGGTACGTGAAATTTAAAAAAAATATATATTATTTTATGACAAACACTGAATAATCAGTAATGTAATTTATTTAATTTATTTTAGATGTAGATTATATACTATGTATAACTTGAATTATACACCAACAACTTTGTTGGTACAAAGTTGAAGAGAAATTATATCTGGGGGTACGCAAACGAAAAAGGTTGAATACCACTGTACTAGACTACGCGATGTTACACCCCTGAAAACAGCATCTTCATATTCATAAAAGTTTGTCTCGGCTTGACCTCACGTACATTATCAATCATATAGGACCTATATGAATCATAATCGAATTCGCTCGAGACATATCAGTGTAGACGCCGTATTGTCAAATTTCACCGAAATGCGTTCAGTAACATCGGAAACATAATATGCTGACGGACGGAGACACAGTACCTACCAATTATAGGTTCATTCATGCAGTTCGCGGAAAAATCGCAGAAATACAAATAAAAAGAAAAGGGTTTTGAACATGTGGGACACAGAAATAACTAAGTAAGTAAACCGCGACCCGGGAATCGTACAAAACTACCCTTTGTGACCTGCAGGCTCGTCGAATGCAGCTGTCTCGGGCCTCATTCCCAACAATACCTGGCAGCTACTTTGTAAACCAAATGACAGCAATAAGGTGCTGTAATAGAAGACTCCCTCTGGTGTTTCAAAGCCGCAGCACGATGCGACGTCACTGCTTTCATTACAAACCGCACCTTCGCTGCACACCGTCTTCAGCAGCACATCGTAATTAGAAACAGGCGGAGCAGATCTATTCTGCACTACTAAAAATTCCCTGGAACAAACTAGCACTTCACAGCGTTCCGGACTTTGAATAAGAGTTGAAAATTTACTCCAACGGCGCTCACGTGCAGATATTTTTCCAAACAGGCAATTAAAAGGTCACATGGCTTCACAACCCACAAGACCACAATCTACATCTTCACCTGTACGAGTACTTCATATCTCAGATAACACAACTTGTTTCCATCCATCGAGGTTACACTTACACCTGTATTAAACTAAGTCGATGTCATAGTCAAACACGCCTCTACCAGAAAACTCCTCCGGTTGCAACAGAGGCAAAAACAGCAATTAAAATTGTCTCTGACTGGTGGAAATTAATTCGTTAAATACAGGTGCCCCTCCAAAAGTTATATACACATATTCAATAAAATAAAGACATTTAATACACTAAACCATTACATAAGTCAGCAATGACACTTAGTAAATTAGGGAATCAAGTGCAGATCTTCAACATTACCAGAGTTGAGAGTGGTTAGAAACTGAATGACAAGCGGCCAACGTATTCTCAGAATAAACATCAAGGATTCCCTTAAACAGAATTAACCAACTAATCCTTACAATGGAGACTCGTTGGTTTTTCTTAAGGCAGAAACTGAATTTTTATCATTTACACGTTTCGAAGAGTTAAACGGAAATCTGTCTAAACTTGAACATGTTTATGGTCTCTGTTATGCTGTTATACGAACATTTTATTGTATTTTAGAGAGGTTTGAACTCCGGACAGGCGTACACCTCATTCCTGTAGCTTTGCTACAGACAACAAAGTTTCAAAACATGTTAAAATTTTGCATACCGTGTAGTTTATTAGAATATAGAATAAGCAAACAAACAAACTATTAACACTATAAAAAAACACTAGTGCCATACGCGTTTCAACCTTAAGAGGTCATCATCAGGTCATCTTTTTATAATGTTAATAGTCTGTTTGTTTGTTTATTTTATATTCAAAACATGTGTTACACCTGAAGAAAACTATCTTCTGAGTTGTAGAGGCGTGCAGTCTGGTAGACGTTTAACAACGTTTCAGAGGTTGCTTCCATCATCAGTAGCAAGCAATGGATTACAGAATAGGTAATATATAAAACAAACCACGCTGAATGCAGGTACTTATAATACTCTGTACCCATTCTACAAAGGATATTTATGAAAAGATCGTGAAAGGGAGAGGCAGTGTTCGTCCACGTGTCCGCGCATTTCACATTCAAAACTACTGAAAAAAATCGATTAAATTTGATATTTGGAGGTTTCTGATAAAACGTTTCAGGGCGAATGTAGTCTTCCTTCGTATCAGTCTAATAAAACCCCTGCTTTACATGAAACCCATATTGAATTTCAATGCAACAAGATGAGAAATAAATAAATAAATAAATATATATATATATATATATACATATGTATAAGGATAGCAACTATAGAAATGTGTCCAGACGGGAAGTAGAAATGGGAATAAATATGTAACGAAAGGAAAGAAAAAAGACACAGAATAAATAAATAAATAATGTAAAGAAAGGAGAAAATTAAAGAATAAAACGCAATAAAAACGAGAACTGCGATAAATCTATGCAGGCTTGCAGCATCTGTAATGCTGAAGCCCATACTTTCAAATTCACGAGGCCTTCTCTTTGCAGGCGAAAGGTTGAAATCCACAGGACTAAGTCGAGACGAACGCAGCTAATATTGGAAGTGGCGCCGCTGTGCGGATCTACAAATGTGATGTAGTATTTTTATCACACGGTGTGAAAGAGACGGAGTACCGGGTAGTCGCGTGTGGGCCTCTGATAAGACAATTGACAAATGCGGGACGAGACTCGTATCAGCATTTGGCATCTTCCGTTACTATTACAGCACGTTATATATGCGAAATTACGAACCATGCGTCACTCTCTCACCCTACCTGTAATTGATGTAGTAAGCTTTTAACTTCAATGCACTCATGTACATGTTTTTTCCAGATATGGGTTCATATATTATTAGCTTCGTATATTCCCTCAACAATATTTATGATTGTGGATCGCCGAACACTGAACCCAGTATCAACTATATGTGGTATAGGCTCCTTACATTTTAAAACCAATTTCGTTACATTTTAAAACAAATTCCGAGCATAGTACACCGTGATCCCCCAACCCCCCAGGAACAGCAAACCACACCATCGTATGTAACGAACATGAAACAAAGCTATAATTTATAAGTTACAGTAACCACATACAAATATAACATCACCTCATAAGACCGCTGAAATTATGGCAAGAATTATTGTCGACGATAAACCGAGCAAGACAGCTCCGTGCTGCAGACTCGTCCTTGCTAACAACCACTCAGCTAGTCACAAATTACCTGCCCGAAGGCTCATTAGCGTGTCGAAAACACTCCGCTGCTGGATTATAACCTGATTCAAGTACAAATCCTTACACTTTATTTCATTATGATTAATTTTAATATTATCCTCACTTCTGCGCCTGAGTGTCGTCTCTACCTATCAGGTAAATAATATTTTGGTGACGATTACAAATTATGAAACTTGTCATTATATAATTTAACCGAGCCTCTTGTTCCAATTATTCTCCTCAGTACCCTCTTCTCAATCAGACTATCGATAATAAGGTATCGAAAGTAGGCATTTGCTGGAATTAAGAAGGTTAAAATCGCAAAACGCACGTTCATTGTAAAATACAAACACATACTGCATCAAAGATTTAAAGAAAATAGAACTATAATTTCCCTGTTGTATTTTTTAACTTGGGCTTTCGTTCTGATAAAATGCTTACGGAAACATAAGGACTCAGAAAAACAAACAAAAGGCCTGGGAAAAATTCTAAAGAGTAGCATCATAAATTCTACCGTTCATATAAATTCTTTAGAATGCTTTAAAAGAAAAAATTATGTGATGACTGCGACATACGGCAGAGAGAAGGAAATGAGAAATTTGTGCAAAATGTGATCAGTATGGTTATGAGAAAGTTGAATGATCTGCACGTAGTGGGATCGACGTGATGATGGAGACGTCATCTGAAACGTTGGTTAATTTCTCCCAGACTACAAGATGCAACATCCCAAATGACCGTCACCTTCACTAAAACTCTTAATCTGCTCTCATCTGTAGTGAAAAAAAGAGAAACAGAAAGATCAAAACCGAGGAGTAAATTGCAACTTACATAGAAGCAGACGAAGAACATATCAACAAATGGAGCAGAAGACAAAACAAAATAACGAGAAACGAAATGAAAATGGAACAAGATTGGAAAGGTACAATAAAAGAACGAAACAAGAAGTGGCTTCAGTTTCTTCCTATGTCGTATTTCATCACTAAATTGGGCAAACTTCCCCATCCATAAAAGACGCCATAATTCGTCGAGACTAGCCGTCCTGTAGAATCAACGTCTCTAGTCCTACGCCCCGCGCTACAGCAGACGCCACCTCCAACCCTTGAGTCACATACCTTCATTCCAGAAGAAAAAGGCAACTATTTCAGCCTTTTCACTTACAACAATACAAATATCTCCCTTCTTACAGGCGTAAGAATAAAGAAAATAGAAATACAGACGATGATACAGGCGACACAACATGGCGAATGTAGCTTTTCCATTAATATTTCGATTGCTAACCCGCAAGAGTTACAGGAAAGAATCCCAACACTTTTTCATCCGGGCAATTACACGATCCGTCTGACTGGTGGTAGCTCGTGTAAGACAAAAATGAGAATTGCTTGGTGGACCTCATAAAACTGTCACATGAGATTAAAAGGTGTCGCCTCAATTAATGACCCTATATGAAATGTAATTCTTAACCTCTGCTACACAGTTCAGATAAACGGCCCGGTCAGTAAACTTTCTGTAAAACAAGAACTGAGTATACGCTTCACGTGACCAGAATTCTGTTCCAAACTTTACACTCAGATTCTACATCTCTGCTGTGTGCGTCTTCTTAGGGAAGTACTGAAACGAAAAGAAAGTTCCTGAGAATGCAAGATGAGAAGTAATATTAGGTGACCTGTGAAATTATAGAGAGCAGTTACGAGGTGCGATCGGAAAGTTTACAAACTGCGCGTATAAAAACCCGTACACTTATCTCAGGTATTAAATTCATCCATCACCCTCGAAGTAGTTCCCCTGGGAGTGAACACAACGATCCCAGCGCCGCTGCCAAGCCTGGAAGCATCCCTGGAAATCTTTCTTTGTCAGCCTGTCAAGCACCATCTGCGATTCTGCCTGAATCTCTTCTATCGTCTCAAATCTCCTTCCCTTTAGCTGAATTTTCATCTTTGGGAAGAGGAAGAAGTCACACGGAGCTTAGAAAGGAAGTTGGGGTCGGTTCTTGCAAGATCTTTGAGCTCCTGACAAACGAGAAGTCGATTCTGCTTCTGGTCCTCAGACAGGATGCGTCGCATGTGGAGTTCTTCCTTTAGAATCAGCTGACAGGTCCCATAGCCTATCCCAACAATGTCGCACAAGTCGTTGATGGTACGACGTCGATCTTCGTGAATGGCCTGCCGAATCTTCGTAACATTTTCGGGCGTTGTGCTCGAAGATCGTCGTCCAGAACGCTCGTCATCATCGACAGAGGTTCGGCCATTTTTAAAACGTGAATGCCACACAAAAGTTTGTGCACGACCCATTGCGGACTCCCCAAATGCTTGCTTTAGCATTTCATAGGTTTCCGTAGCCGTTTTGGCGAGTCTTTGGCAAAATTTGATGCACACGCCATTCCGAAATCGCAGGAGGGTCGGTGTAATGCACTACCAAAATGCCCGTAACTAAGAAACAAATGCTAATTCGATGATGCCGGCTGGCACACTGATTCACTATGAATGTAGGCCGCACCCCCTAACGGCAGAAGCTCGTACTACATCCGGTTCGCCCTCTATTGACACAGTCTTGAAACTTTCCGATCGCACCTCGTATGTAACATTATAAACCTCCCCACTTTACCTCAACCCCCTTAGATCCATTTGTTTTCCAGGTCAATTTTGGAAATATGTGTAATTTATGTTCTTTCGTCAGCGTTAAAGAACAACGTTTGCGATAAAAGTTTGGAAAAATGAAGGGCGTTAGCAAATGTTAACTGTAGTTCTGTCCGTATTTGGATCTTTTTGTCTTGCTGGCAACGAACATTTGCTTCGCCATGCCTGTCTGTCAGTCCGTTTGCCCATACGTAACAAATCGATAACGAATGAACGAATTTTCATGTGTCCACATGTTAAATTCCTTGTTTTAATGCAGACAACAACGACAAAATATTCACAGTCCGTTTGGATCTCGAGAAAAACATATCTGCGTTTCTTCCGACCCCGTTTTGATTACAGCCTCCTGCTTAATCCCCCCCCCCCCAGTCAGTTTACGATAGGTTAGGTTTGGCATAAACCAGCAGAGGATCAATGCCTATGAAGCATGTTATTTCATACCTCGGACCACGATCTTCAAGATTTTTTTTTCGCGAGTCCCGACTGAACCCTTCAGGTAACTTGAATTTCTGCCTCCAAAATAACCTTTTTTAAGGCAAAATGGGCTATCCTCCTGGTTGCGAGGCCGTGGATGTCTTAAAGCCTTAGTAAATGTTGGTAACCGCCTACAAGATTAGAAAGCCCGTTTTACGCTAACACGTAACAGATCACAGAAAATGAACATTCACAAACTGAAAATCTACACGCAATATCAGAACGAATGCATTAGTATGATTATGCCATGTCAACATTTCACAACTTCTTACAACCACAGATGAAAAATTATAGCTTGATAGTAATTCGCAGCTCTATAATAATTAATCACGACGCATACATACAGTTGGTGTCACGGTCTAGATTCAAGACATTTGGGCAACTTCTAAATCTGCCCGCACGTACGAAATAAATTGCAGTCAACTGTGTGGTCGTTCGTGCTGTGACACCGCGTGGTCTTGTAGATGGTAGGCCTATGAGACTGAACGGCGTAGCAACCAAGAATACCAGAAACAAAACATTCACCTCTGCAAGAAACTAAAATCTCAAAAACTCATGTCAGCCTATATGCAACCTCCGGTAGGTATTTTAACCGGACGCCCCTCAGAATGTCAATATGACACGTTAACACTATGCTAAACTTCAGAATACTTGTAGAAAAAGGAGTAAACATGCACAAGGTAGAATGACGAGGAATGGCACAAAAAAGGAAAAGGGGCAAGAATGCAATATTAACATGACAAACGTCTTTCTTCTACCAAGCGTAAAAATAAATAAAATAAAACACAAATACGTAGATACGGGAGACACAACATGGTGGGTACAAGAGTAGAGCAAACCACGGGTTTCAGATTTTCATTATTTAACTATTATGTCTATAAAGAACACATTACAGTGATAATGCAGTAGTTCATTCTAAGGACATAGCACGCAGAAGAAAGGTGCCACCTAATTTTCAGGATGGGGAAGATTAAATTCCCCTACAGATAAGCTTCGCCTCACTTAGCGTACCTCTCTTCCGGCTCAGAATTCCCCTGAGATGTTGGCATCCCTGCATATCCATTATGTATCAATTAGAGAGAGTCCCTCAGAGAGCAGGCCTGCAGGATGTTTGTGTTCCTCATCAACAGGCCTGCAGTACCTTCACATATACACCAAGTGTTAATACACGTAAATTGAATTTACATGTATTTGGTAGGAGAACATAAATGAAGCTACGAAATGCATTTTAGAACAGAGCAGTGTCTGATTTATGACTCGATATCGTTATTATGCGTTCTTTGCATTAAGATCACAGCCAGGAATCAGCAAACTCACTCATCTGCTCGTGCCAGATAAGCGAATAATCAAGGCCTACCAGTGAAAAAAAAATCGCTAAATTTTCGTTAAAATTATCTCGTGCTCTTTTTATTTCTCCACAGATATGTAACAATAAATCTGTAGCTGGAATAGTGACGAGGGTCTAGGTAAACCCTTTAAACCCCAGTGGTAAGCATATGTACCAAATACTTTGATAATCAATAACTTTGCATCGCGACACTGACACATTTGAACGTAGGGATGTTGGAAAAAGATAAGAGCGAAATAGAATTTGTCGGTTGTTTTTATCCATCACTGTGCGGATATTCCATTGCTTTCATTTCCTAACTTGTTGACACCTGATTACAAGTAAGATACCACTCGGTTGGCTCGAGCGTCAAAATCAGATAATATTAAAAAGGACTTGTTATTTGAAACAGAATGTAGTCACTTGCAATCGGGTAAAATGGCGAGATTTTACGGTAACATATATTAATCTTCAAGTTTCACAACAGCAGAAAGAACAGTAAACAAAATACGAGGTGACGGGGGAAAACTGAGGAACACGAGGTTATATGTGGCAAATTTAACATATTCGAAATCTGTACTAGTGTAAATAGTGCACAGAAATATTAGTAGTTATTGCTAGACTAATCATGCAGAGTGAAGCATTTTAAGGAAGTATGAGTCTCACACGTAGAGCCGAACGTCATAACACGTATAAAATATTTGTTTTGTGTGCGACTGTACACAGCAAACCCATATCGAAGATGAGATCGCGTAGCTCAGTTAGCTGAGCCGCTGCATTCGCAGAAAGTAGCAAGCCAAGTGCAGGGGTAAAAAGAGCATACAGCATCACTTTACGCTAGCGACATTCAAACATCCAGATCCAACTTTCTGGCGAACTACTGGACATTTCAATTCTGCACGACTCATAGAATACGAATAGAGAGGCGAAAAAGCCGTACATGCATATCTAGGAGTGAATATACCTCCAAGAGTCGAAATATTTCCACACCTACATAACCATATGCAATGAAGCCATTTCGTCGGCAAATTTAAGTGAAAATGGGATGTTGAAACCACAGGACAGCTCCTACTAACCTATATTTCACGCGATCGATTTACAGTATTCGTACTGACAATACGCACGCGAACCTTCTAGGCATCCATTTGAAAATTAAGTCGCTACTCGAACGACCAGTGGCGGACTCTCGTAAATATTGTAATAAACCTTCGGTTTCCACAAAAAATAGGGAATTTATTTGACTAGCTGAGAACGTATTTGGTTCTTAGCAATGATGCTACTGCTTGGAGTAAGTTATCCTTGGGGTTTCTAAGCTACTTTATGCTACACATTACGTCCATTTAGACAATGTTTCTGAACAGATAATTACGCCAACCCTATATAGCAGGACTCATTCTGGGCCTATACATGTTGGGCCCCGGTTCGCGACCTCTGATGAACACAACACAAGAAGCCATATGATTTCCAGGGAGATGGGGAAACAATATTTTGGAACGAAACATTTATATCTAAAGGGTTATAAGGAGTTTCTACGCAATCGACACTTTATTGTAATATGTAAAACTGTTCTTTTGTACTTCACCCATCGTCTAAATTATAATATTAAAACTACGGCGTTCCGGAAGCTGGATTCTGCTTCAGACATGGAGCTCTGAGGCTAGGTCACCCAGGGGGCCAACCGACTACCGCTCTTTTCCCCCTCTTTGCCTCTTTTAACATAAACAAAATCAGAATCCAGCTCCGAAAACCACGTACTTTTATAATATTACAATTAAGACGATTGACAAACTCCACAAAACAATTTTACATATTACAATTCACATCGTCAGACTTCGAATATGTTTGTTCTATTCTTTATTACGCATTTCAATATATTTATGTCAATTTTTAATTTGTTTGGTGTATTTTAAGTTTTTTTAAACTTGTCTGCATTTTGCGTCTCAAAAGCAATGTTCTTCATTACGTACGCCTAATACCCAATCTGCGTGTATATAGTAATAAATGACGTTATCATTCATAATATAGGCCTACCACATAGTGCGGAATGCAGTCATTCTGAAGGTAACCAGCTGGAACCATGGTCAGTACTGACACTAGATGGTAAAATGTTCTTCACAATTCCCCAAAACATAATTTTCGAAGTTCTCCGGTTTCACGAGATTTATATACAATATACAGTAGAAATGTTTCAATGGAATAAGTGTTCTATGGGACGGATACTGTGTATTATTAAGTTATGAAATGTGGGTATAAATATGTTTCTTATGTTGGTTTGGGAACTTAACAAAGAACAAATGACGTACATTCAGGTAACTGGCTACAGATATTTACTGTTTCAATGTAACAGGCCTAAATACCATGTGATAATACTTTTACGTTACAAAGTATGAGTATAATTGTAAGCTCTGGAAAGTAACTTTATAATGAAATGCAATACATAAATTCTAGGGCCTTACAATAACTGGTATCCTCAAATAGAGGCGAAGTACAGAGGTGAAAAATATTCGTGACAAATGGGCCGGTAATGTAAATCTGTATAGTAATACCCATGAAAGTTAAGCAGCGTCTGTCCGTAGTTTGTGATAGTTGCTGGGTTGTGTTTTAAATGGCACATTCTGTATAACCTCAGCGCCCCACGAGGAAAAGAACCTCAATAAGCAAATGTTTGCATGAGAAAAGAAGCAGGTGCAGCAGCTGTATCTGGAAAGATATTTCATTGAGAAGAAAGCATATCTAATTAGTGGCACTACACACTACCCGTGACGTCACGTCCGCCTTCCACAGATTCGATTATTTGAACAGCACCACTATACTGCAAGAGTGAGTCAAAGAGAAAGCATACGGATATATTTTCAAAGTAAGTTAATCTACGTGCAACAATATTTTAATTATATGTAGCAAAATCCTTCTTAAGAAACACATAGTCGCTCAGCTATTCAAGAAATTGCCCGCGCACTTTACGAAATTCGAATATTCATTCTTCAGAACAGCCCAACACCTGTCCCTACCCTGAGCCTGATTAATTGAACACACACTTTCACACCCTACAAACTGATTGTTGGAGACACAGGCCTTGTACAGATAGACAGACAGAGTAACCATTTCAAACAGATCAGAAATCTCATTAGACCTACTTTATACGGTCAAGATATGTGTACAGCAGTGGTCCCCAACGCGGTGCCCGCGGGCGCCATGGCGCCCGCCAAGGCTTTTTTGGGTGCCCGCGTTGATACGGAAAGAGGTTATACTGAATAATGAAGGCCGTTCAACCATGAACATTATAAAATCAAAGCGCAGATCTCGACTTACTAATGGCCCATCTTGACGATTGTTTGCGAGCAGCAACATCATCCCACACTCCCAAATTTGAAAAACTGGCAGATTAAATGCAGTGCCAAACGTCACACTAACTTCCCACTTGAGTAATAATAATTGTACTTATAAAAGTACGTATTTTTGATCGCTTGGTTTCTTGTATCATTAAACGTCGTGTTGTTTTGTGTATTATTTGGTGTCCATATCTTATTTGTCCAGAGAATGGAAAATTTGGCTTTGTTAATTGGTTGGTGCCCGCCACGATCTCATAAACTCTCGAATGTGCCCGTAGGCACAAAGAGGTTGGGGACCACTGGTGTACAGCACCAACATCAATACAAAAATTTCACTGAACAGAAATGTGCAAGCAGAATATGCCCAAGAAACAGGGAAAATAGTGGAAGGCCGAAACACTTCACTTCCGCAGCAACTGGGGTTATATGCTGCAAATAGAAGATAAAATCCGACCATGTTTTGCACTCAAGAAGAAACAAACACGATTGAATGACTTAGCTAAAAGCAGCAACCAACTGTGTAATCTTCCTTGTCCTTTTACTGGATACTTTCCCTCTTTACCCTCAGTTGGAAACACGAAAATGCTCTTGTTGAGGTCAAATATCAAGGTGCGATATGAGACGTCCTCCCGAAGCACAATGAAGAGAAATACAGTGATCAAGGCTTCCTTGCTGTCCTTACACTAGACTACTGTACCAAACACTGGCGAAAAGGGCACAGTGAGCTAAAAAAATGTCAGTCGAAAGCACGGGAAACGGGCACGTGGTATCTGAGTGGTTGTACCATGAGCCATTCCTCCATGATACCCGTTCAAGTGCGCAGAGACTACGGGGATAATGCTTCTACACTGAACGGCGGGCAAGCGCTTGTGAAGCAGTTTTCGATTATATGAACCAAGGACAAAGACTATAATATTCGTTTGGGTAATAGGTGTTTAGGCGTTGTAGCCCACTCTCGGCCTTTGCTGCTTGCTGGTAACAGGTCTGATAGATTATTTTTAACCTGTCGGTCGGTCGAAAGTCTGATTAGATTAGTAAGGGGCATAACACCCCTTTAAAATTCTGTGGTAACTATACGAGCAACGTGATTTGACATTCAATAACTCTGAATTTCAACTACAGAGTCTTTGTTTTTTTATTTTCGTAAGATTCTAAGAACAGACAGCATCTATTTACCCAAACAGTATTATATCCAATTGATATTTATAATGGATATACGTTGCGTACGTTTTGGGGTAGGAAATGAGTTTTAAAATATTAATTATTTAGATCCGCTTCGGTTTCAAAGGGCTGACACCCAGAATTGTATTAATGGCGCCATAAATAAGAACAAATTTAAAAATACCAAAATTACAGATATTTGACATATTCTGAAGCAGCTAATCTTGTAAACGTTTTAAATACTGCCAAGTTTCTGTTAAATTATGAACACTATTAGCGTCATAAAATGAGGAGGCGGTAAGGCAGGTAGCAAACATGAAGACGAGAAACGCTAAGAATTTTAGTCGGAAACCTTGAAGAGACGTCACCACTTAAATTACTTAAGGGTAGATCGGACGATAGTTAATATGTTAGATGTCAGGATGTGGATTGGATAAATCTGGCTCAGGAAAGGGTTGAACGTTGGTATCTAGTGCACACTTTAATAAACCTTCATGTTACGTAAGTGGCAGGCAATTCTATGTCTATTTTAGGGATTATAAGCTTCTCAAGACTTCATGGAGTTAGTTCGTAAACTTACATAGAATGCCATCTTGTTCTCATAGTTATCGATACATTCTTTGCATTCTTACGGGAGCTGAAATAACAGAGGCTGTTACGTAGAAAATATTCATTAATAAAGATGGGTACAAATGTTTTCAGATCTACGCTTCGTCAATTCGTGCTTAATCTTGAAGCACCGTCTATTCCAAAAACTGAAGCCTCTGCTAGAACATAAAGGAATACGAACAAATGAGACACAATGATTCGAAAAATAATTGTGTCGTGGAAAATAGTTACCGTAGATATGGCACCGCTCATTAAAGAAATATACAGGGATTGCGAACGTCAAGTTTCTCCCGCGTCGCTCGCAATGACGCATACGCGACAGCGAAACGAGCAGATATCCTGCCCCGTCCCAAGAACACTGTGATTTTGAAAACGCGTGTTTATAACTCCACATTCACATAAACGTTACAAGTATTTCTAGTCTGCTTATTTTATATGGAAAGAGAGTTCACACAGTGTCCATAAAAACAGCCGTGAATATGCCAACATTAAATACAGTGCTTCGGGTGTAACTTGAGCGGCATTGCGCTTAGATACCACTGAAACACAATTCTACAAAGCATTGAAAATCGATCAATCGACGCCATACTGTGTGTGTAAAAGAAACAGCACGGTTAAATAACACAGGAATCAATTAAACGTTGATACATAACTTTTGCAGTTGATACAACATCCTTAAATAAAGTAGGAATCAATCAATGCTGTATAATATCTTCGACTGAGATAACATTATCAGATAACGTAATAATCTCTCAAACAATGCCTATAATCCAGGGCTAAAAAAAACTTTCTATAAAAGGTCTGAATTATAGGCTTTGAGTCCTTTTCAGGGTTGGAAAGAGGTTATCACGATGTAACGCATTAATTGTTCATAAATGATTGTGGACGCAAATACAGATGATATCTCACTTCCAAAGTCCTTCAAACTGATATGAACTCGTTTAAGAGCACAAAAGATCGGTGGTAAGCTTCAAGAAAGTGAACTTGCTTTAGTTTGGTATCACTCTACAGGCCAATGAGTTCCAGCTGAAGATTGTCTGTGGCTTCAGCGACATCAAAGAAGAAACGAGAGGCCGGTAAGCAAATTTAATTTTCCACTTTCCTGAAATTATGAAATGTATGACTGAGTTGGTCATGAAATCATAAAGAACATCAATGTCTTAACGGGTGCTCTAGAACTCACACTCCTGCTTTGAACAGTTTAAAAAAAAGTGTAATTTTTTTCATCAGCTTCTTTTGAAATTATCCAAGACTCAATCACGTAAAGAGAGTTTTTATCTCGGTTCGAAAAATTGCGTGAAACAGCATAACAATCAAATAACGGCTATCAGTAAATCAATGCCATATAACCTCTGTACTTCAGGCAAAGTCGTCAAATAAACTAACACTATAAAGAGTGCGGAAATCTTTCATGAGCCACTAAAGAAAAATGTCTTGAATATCCAGATACTCAATTGAATAAAAATTTACTTGGATATTATCCATCGTCTAGTAATAAAACGTAAAAAACGTAAAACGACGTTTCGGAGATGGGGCTCTATCTCCGTCTTCAGGTTCCTACTCAGTTGGGCCCACTAGATAGAGCTAATCCCTATCTCCGGAGATAGGGATTAGCCCCATCTCCGAAACGTCGTTTTACGTTTTTTACGTTTTATTACTAGACGATGGATAATATCCAAGTAAATTTTTATTCAATTGACTCTTCACCATCGTCAAGAAGTTTTAGATTTGATATATCCAGATACTCGCCAGACAGTTTCAACAGAGTCTGGCAGCCAACATCTTCTCGATTCCCGAAACTAAAAAAAATGTTCAGTTTCACACGAAAAGGGAATTAAATAATGCTGCAAATTATTACTAACTCTGCCACAATCTCGTGACTAAATTGTTTCTATTTCGTGATACAGCTCAGGCTGACAAGGTGGGACCAACCTCTTACATCACACCATCACTTACTCAGTCAAAAAAACTTTTCCATTTTACGCAATCAAGCATTTAACCGTTTCTCCTACGAATCGGTGCAAAAGCAAGAGAAAACATTGATTCTTAAAATCTTTCACAGTCTGTGCCATAAGTTAACGCATATACGGGAGGTCACGTCATTCCGTCTGATACCTTCGGGCATACGGTACGGATTTTGACAGAATCTCGTATAGGTTTATTATGGTATTCACAAGAGCCTGCTGTAGGTCCCTATCCTCACAAACAATTTAATTAAGATCCGTCTTAATATTATCCTCCCATTTACGCCGAAGTCTCCTTTCAGATTCTGCGAATAAAGATCTCGCCCTCTCCGATCTGATCATCCTAATAGTACTTGATAAATAGTATACATTATGAAGCTCCTCATTTCGTATTTTTCCCCATCGATCCATTGCTCTTCCCTTCTAGGTCAGATCATCTTCAACATCTAGCACCATCAGTCTGTCTTCTTACCGAGACAAATATAGAAGGTATTTATGATAACTTGAATCCCATTACGAGATACATACACAATCTAATGAAAAAAATATCATATAGACCTATGTATATTTCAGAGAACACTTTTAAAGAAACATCTCTTACCAGCAGAGGTTCAAGACGAAATCGGTATGAAATGCTCACCTTCAGCCTGAAAAAAGAAATGGTGTTATAAATACATGAATGAAAAACATAAAGGCGAAAACTTACAAATGCCAACACCAAGCAATAGTTTAATGTGAACCTATAAATAACTATAACATTTATAATTACACAATTCACTTTTCTGTTTATGTGTATAATTTTCACAATCAGATTTGCACCGTCTCTATGTTTTATATTTTTAACACTTAAAACGCCTCATAAACAGTTTGTAGGTAAGTTTATGAACTATATAAATACAAAATTTTAGACGACTAAATTCCTAAGTTCGATAATAACCATTGAAACAAAACAAAAAATACTCCAAAGGCTTTACTTTCTACAAAACAACACCAAAAAGCTTCCCTCCCCCCCCCCCCCCCCCAAGATCTATTACCACACAGAATTTAACAAATCCACATTAAGATGTAAAATTACCACTCATACTCCAGGCAAGTATTAACAAAAATATATATTGAAGTACAAATACACAACAGACAAACGGAAGGAAGGAATGTAGAGATGCGACATTAGTTCTGTATTTCCTTTTAAATTAAGAAAAGTTGCCCAAAATTTTGATTAACATGATTCTCGGATTCACTGATGTCCAATGAACCAGTGGGAACAGAATAACATCCATTCGTTTGAATTATATGAGCGGGCCAATTAGCTGCTTTACAAACAGAAAGACCTAACATTATGGGGCAATGCATGTTGAATATTGACAGGGATGAACAGATTGCCTACTACAAACTTCTAAATCACAAATATGTTAATGAAACAAACTGATTAGTGATGAAGGGTTTAATTACAAGTTTCACTAACAGGGAAGGCTTTAAAGAAGGCAGGAGCTGCTTGGGAGATCACCTAGAAGTAAATGAGACGATATTAAAAATACTTAAGGAAGAACTTTCAACTACAGACAGGGTATTCATGGATGTTGCTTTATACGCAGACTCTATGGCGTGGGATGAAATGGGAGGCTAAAGATGACTATCTTCGGGGTTGCGATCTCATCGCCCTGATGATGGTAGCAGGAATATCGGTAAACTTCTACCAAATCATACGACGCAACAACCCAGAAGGCAGCAATCATAACACTTCCCGCAGTAAGAACCTCAAAATCTCACGAAATTATAAAATGATTTACGAACCGTGAACTCGTAAGAATGTGGAAGAAGAATGCCCTGTCCTATTTGAGGTACCGCCTCGAGATTATCATGTGGAAAATCACGAAAAACCTCGATTTTAAGATGCACTTTTTCACGTGTTAGAATCTCTGAAAACGAAGTGCGTCTTATATTTGAGGGCATCTAAGAATCGACGTCGAAAATTATACTGCATAACCAAAGCGCAAGGAAAATCATCAATTCCACAACAATAGTCATGGGACAACAAACTTAAGACAGCAACAAAGAAGACTTCGAAATAATTAATATAAAGAAGCTTTACGTTTGAATATTAATCATTCCTATTGTAATATACGTATTCTTTTTCTTGAAAACGTAGTACTAAATCAAGGATGCATATTACAGCAGATGGCGTCTTAAAATCGAGGAAATACTGTATTAAATTTCTTCAATATAAAATATACTAAAATAATCCAATGGTATGTAGGCGTTTGGGGTGAGTGGAGGTATAGCTCCTCTCTTCTTTGACCTCGGCACTAGATGGGGGTGAGTGGTCAGCATCACGCCCCGGCCGGCTTTACCCCCGGGAAAGGACCCCGGTACCCATTGTGGAGGAGGCTGGGTGGGCCCCAGAGCCGGTCTGGACGCAGAGGCTAGAGGAAAAATCCTCTACTCCCGTCCGGGGATCGAACCTCAGTCCAGCCCGTAGCTAGTCACTATACTGACTGAGCTATCCCGGCTCATGGGCGTTTCAAGTACTCTTGCCAAAACTGAAAAGTGTGTGTAGAAGTGGCAATGCTATTAAAGTCAAGAGACACAAACAACACACTGGGATGTCACACTACAGAATGAATAACGACACTTAATTCGCCTAACGTCGCTGACCAAAGTACGAGACACTTCTGCCAAGGAACATGTAACTTCTGAGATTCGAAACTGATATTCCGTGAACACACGTACGGCTACACCATCCAGTTTAATTTAAGATGTGAAAATGCAAACTGTGCTAGGGTTTGGGGCAAGAGAAATTCTCTTGTGATGAGAGTGATAAGATTGCAGGCTTTGTAATGGTGATGGGGGGGGATAGTACTAACAGTGGTAACAGCAGTTGGAGCGACAGCAAATGCTGGTGGTAGTTATGAGAGAAGCAGCAGAATTACGAAGACGCTTCAACTTCAAAGACTCTGATCCTATTACAGGCAGCTTCTACTCGTAGTTGGAACAAACATCTACTGCTGAAGTAACAGTGTGTACCTTGCTGTTATGAGCGCATTGCAATTTGACAAAAAAAATTACGGGACAGTAAGGCAAAAAAAGAGGTCTGATTGTTGGGTACTTCTTTTCAAAAAAATGGTATTTCTGGTATGTTGCTTATCAGATCTCAAAAACATATCTCCCATATTTAAATGGAAATGTATTAAAACCGATTTTACAATCTTCGTGTAGGCGTGATGTTAACTTACAGATCTTATAAACAAGCACTTCAGTTGCGTTTTAATATTAAACTTTAATATTGCAGATCATAAACACAACTAAATGTTAAAAGCATATATGTTCTAATTCACTGGCAACATGTTTCGATACAATGTAACATTTTCAGGCCAATCCGTAGCTTAACTAATATAATGCGCCAACATTTAAATCTTACAACTTTAATCGAATATATGCATTTACGTATGACAGACATAATAACAACAAATTTTATGAAATCCAATGATTTTCGTTTTGAAAATAGGTCTATTCGTTATATTGCAATATAAATTACGCAGATAACGTTTATGTTAAAATCGACAGTTTTGATTTAGACTCTGTCGGGCTGCAGCGGGCAAACACTCAATGCTAATGTGAGCGCTGTATTATTATTGTGACTATGATGTGTCCATATATCGGTGGAAATAATGTATACATTGTCAAACCGGTGGTATTACATTACCAGGCGCACTGATGATCTATAATAAATCAAATCAGTGACTTCCAGATGTTAAAATACATAATCATGTGTAATGTAGCTACCATATTAAAAGTAAACCCAGAAGGAGGAGATGGCTGATGCATTGTGAAAATAATAAATGTGAAGAAAATGTTGCCGTACAAACTTGAGGGATAGAGAGCTAAAGGGGAGTGACATATATTGGGGGGGGGGGGGGGGGGTAGTTAAACGCGTTCTGCACAAATATGAAATAAATTTCTGGTCATGATACAAAGAACAGGACAAGGTCTACCGGCAGGTTTTTGCGAAAACGTTGTTTAAGATTCGGGCATCACAATAGCAGGGAATATCTTGACCACATAAACTTCGCTTTTCAAAAGTGACACTGCATCACAAAGGTAATTGCAGGAGAAGAACAAACGTCCTTAAATTTTCACGTCAGGAGTTCACTGTGAGATTTCGTTTGTTTTTATTTTTTCAGGGATGAGCCGAAAGGTTTTGCAACGTTTCGGCAAACACTGCAGTTCCCGTCTTTAGGGTAATTGTGTACTGGTTCTGTATTTTTGGAAGTCTTATATAGCACGTACCCACGTGTTCGTCACCGATTGAATAACAGTCGGCTCCTCCACACCGCTATTTTTTTTTTACCACCTGCTCTAAGTAAGGCTTCACAGTGATATCACTGATATAAACTAGTGTTTGCAGAACCGTGGTGCAACCTTCGACATTCCAAATGGATCACCCCTGAAAAACCAAAGTAGCACATTAGTTATCAATTATCGATAACTCCCTCGGATAAAATCAGAGTTTGATATCCACTAATCTCCATTACGTGTCAAATTGGAAACTGAATAGGGCCCATTCATTTCAATTATATAAATGTATTAATTAGCTATATTAACACGTGCTCAACGATTACTGAATACCAACGGGGATAGGCAAAATACCACTCCAGCTTCCGAAATACATTTAGGAAATCTATGAATATGTAGCTGTTTCAGAGATCAGGTTTTCGCTTTATACGAGAAGGTAAATATCCATCGATATATTGTTTTTATTTTACCCGATAAGCAGTGTACGTTTATTGGAGTAATTCCGGCTAATGTTGTTTTCAGATTACTTTAAGTTCTACTTTAAACAGGTTTCATTTAATCTGTATAGAATATAACTTTGTTCTGATTTCCAAACCTTTCCTGTAACTTCCTTACCAGTCAAACAAGCTAGTTTTATAGGTACAAGGCCTATACCTTTCCACCGTTACACTCAAACGGCAAGGAAACATGACTTCTAGATCCCCTATATAAATCACAAAGATGTATATATATATATATATACATTACTCTCCAGTAATTACGTTACATCTCAAGAGAACATTATGAATACATGCCCTAACTTTGTTGCTAAGCAACAACGAATCCGAACAATTAAACAACTGTCAAGTACATAAACTGACTTTCAACTCATCTAGTCATGCCATTGAATAATACCATCTTACTTTTATCCAAACTTGAAGTTTATGCTTTAATGCCTTCACAGAAGTTTCCCGTAATTTGTCCAAATAGATGTCCCCCGCCTGAAGTAACACTACCATGCATCTCTATGATAAAACAAATACAAACTCAAAGTAAGAAATCTACGTTCCCCACAGACAGGTACATGTATCTTTTAGACTTTACAAAAATACCTACAGTCAGTAAAATCCCGGTTCCGTAATAGGATTTGATTTATTTGATTAAGTCAGTGTATCGAAATTCCGGCAAAAATTTTGTGTGGATATCTCATCTCAGCAATGAGGGTCACATACCACAACCATTTGAATATTTTTGATTCAGTCGGCCTCATAATATTTATCTAGACCCGGTGAAACTCACTACAACGTCTGAATACGGAGTAGACTACCAGCGTTCGATCCTCGGCAGCGTCAACAAAATTTTCTTCCAGTCTCCGCGTCCAGACAGGCTCTGGGGCCCACCCAGCTTAATACCAACAAGTACTACAGGGGGTGGGGGTTTGGGGTCCTATTCTCTGGGGTATAGAGCGGCCGGGGCGTGACGCAGACCAGTCACCCCCTTCTAGTACCGAGGTCAACAATGAGGAGCAGCTATACCTTTCCCCAGAAGCCTGTAATGGGACAGCTTTACTAAATAGGGATAAAACAGATGAAGCGTGAAGCTAACCATTCATCTCCACCAAGTACCAACCACTCCATGGGTCTGCTGCATGGGGCAATGCTCAGAAATCAGGCATAGGGACAACTTTACTATTTACATTATAATATATTTTCAACTCTAAGTCTCTAAAAAGGTTTGGCGGCTAAAAATACTGTCACTAGTGCGACACACGCGTGTTATCCCGTTCTCCAGATTTCTCACCCTGAGAAAAAAAATTCTTTTTACTGGGCTTTAAACATCAAGTACTTTGTAAGATTTGAGGTTTTCACAGCAGTGAGTATGAAGATTTCCGTCTTCTGGGTTGTTGCGCTGTGTAGTCTGGTCGATGTTTACCAACGTTTCAGAGGTCATACTGCCTCCGTCATCAGGGCGATTCATTGCCCTCAAACGTTGGTTAACATCGACCAGACTGCACAGCGCAACAACCCAGAAGACAGAAATCATCAAGTACTATTATAGAAGCCGTGCACACTTTATTGCGAACCCCTGATGTGGAAACATCGCGTGTAAAATCCAGAGGCAGGGGGAAGTGAGTTCAGGGGAAAGGACGGGGTGCATTTTGAAAGTGGCTATTCTCTTCCTTTATTTACGTCTTAGATCAGTAAATAAACGTACACGCACGTAAATGAGGTAGGCCTACACCACAAGCGGATGTGGATTCTTCCAGAACAGCGTAATAAACACTATCATTATAAACGGAAATATCCGCAGTAGACGATTATGTGAGGTCCATATGTTGGGAATTGTTAGTAGAAAGGAGGGTTCTCAGCTGTTATGATGCGAAACCCAGTAAAAGCTTCGTTACTAAATAATGAGCATCAAACTGAGTTGCCCCACTCCTACTTGCTCTTCGTCCCAACCTCCCTGAGACCCTTCAAATAAGAGCTTCGTAAATGTACCTCACGCCCCCTCCCCTCACACCTTCCAAACACATACTCAAGATACGCTTTGCCACGGCGCTGCAGCATTGGAGAATCAAGTCAACAGAATTAGACACTAGTATAAAGGCTGGTCTAGAAACAAACGGCAGAGAAGTACTCGTACCAGCTTGTGCCTTGTCAGTAGAATACAGCACAAGTCATAATAAAAGGGGAGGCATGAAATCGTTCACCAACGTGCCACAGTTAAATTTGTTTTAGAACAGTACCAACGTCAAAATTACTATAATCACGAGGTACCTTAGAATTTCAGGTTCTGGCGGCGGAAGGTATAAAGATGGCTGTCTTCTGTGTTGTAGCGATAAGTTGCCCTGATGGTGGAGGCAGAAAGGCCTTCTGAAACGTTAGTAAACTTCCACCTTACTACACGGCGCTACAGCCCAGAAGAAAACAATCTTCAACTTAAGAAAAGATTAAATTCGGAAATGTATGTTATCATTCAGTTCAGAATCTGTTACCTTAACATAACAGAACGTAGACAGAGAAGAAAATTCAGTGGAGAATATCAGGGGAGAGACAAATAACTAAAGGACCATTTTTTAAACAGCGTTACTTGCATTCATATATCATCGGGGTGACAAGTCAAAAAAAGTGAGATTGGCGGGAAATGTAGCACACATGGGGAAATTGAGAAAACGCATATATCTTACACGAAAAATCTAAATAAAAAGACACCATTTGGGAAATACAGACGTACATTGGAAAATACTATTGAAATGAATCTTAAACAGAGTGTGGACTGGATTCGTATGTTTCAAAACAGGTTTCAGAGATTGAATTTGTGAACGCTGTCAATAAATCTCGAGTTCTTCAGAAGCGTGAAATTTTCTGGTCTGCTAAGCGACCGTTAGCATATCAAGCACAACTCTGCTTCATGTACATGTACGTAGCACAAGTGAGAGATTCTGAAACAGCGTGCATACCCCTGACGGAAAAAAATCTCACTTATGAATTTTATCATCAAACCAAAACTGTGGAACGCCGTATTAAGTAGCTTTCTTAATTTCAATATGATTCCATCTTACATACACTGAAATACTTACCTTAGCGCTTTAAAATATCTTCAATCTTTGAAGAATTTTGTTTATAAAACACTGTTCTTGCAGATAAAAATCTATTATCCCATTGATACAGCTCGATTTCAGCTTCATGTACAGTAGGTGATAATACGGGACCAACGGAACAAAACTGAAGTTGTCCAAAATTTCACAAATAGGATACCAAAACTTAACAGAAATCCGTCAAGTGGCTTCGAAGATGGAACACGGCGACACAGAGTATCGGACTTCATCGCATTACACACTGTAAGGAGCCGATCGTTTGATCACTGACGACAGGACAACCTGGATATTATATTCAACCACCACGCCGACGCCGGTTCTGGGGCCCACTGCGGGTCATATCCAAGGGTGGAGCAGAACGCTCCTATTTATCTAGTGGTAAGATTATACATGCCTTCATTATTTCCGGATTAGGTCAAGGGAGAACTCGACTTTTACCGTACCTTATAATATACGCTGTTATGGACTCCTTCGATACACTGTAGTAATTCTGTGAAATGTACGAAGTTCAGAAACACTCTACAGTTGGTGAACATTTTCTTTTTAAGGCCCTCTGAATTATGCACACCCGAAGCCCAGTTAATCTACGACGAGAGGGCCCTAAGCGCTTTTGTTTTAACACCCCCTGGAGAGGGTAAGAGTGAGACAGCCAACCAAGGGCTTAACATTGAATTTTGAATTATGTAGAATCATGCGTTGTTTTTATAAAGGCTCAACAATTCTCTTAAGCCACGGCTACCTTTCAACCTCGGCCGCAATGTAGCATGAACAATCGGTATAAAGTGGACTTTGAAAAGAGGTGCAAGAGGGTGGAATGAGTGAAACAGATTTGGTCATATTTGCATTATGGCGCGGCACTGAAAAAAAGTACGCATTAAAACACCGAAGACTCGTGAGAATAACACAAATATTCAACAAGACAACACAGAACACCCTAGCAGTTCGAGGGGGACTACGTTCTTGAAAACCGCCACAAACAGTGTGTGAAGTTAGATTTTGAGAGAAAAATGACTAAGAAAACAAAAGGCAAACGAAACGTGATACTTAATACGCAGAATTAATAATCGATAAAAACGTAAAAAATAAGTGTTGGCGTTTACTAGGATGACGTCGGCGTTCATGGCTGAAAGCTGTCAGAGTGATCGAACGACACAGAATGCACGGTGGAGGAGATGATCTTCGATTACTTTAACCATTTCTGCATGTCCTTACACACCTCGTTTTACGGTAAGATGCCAGTTTCCATCTCGCGTTTAAATTTCAGGCACCTCTCCATAAAATGGCAACCCCCCCCCCCCCCCAATGATCAAGTAAGTCATCCGCTACCGGGAGGAATTTCTTCAGAGCACTGATAATCAACTAAGGCCTGCTCCGTGCGAAAATATAATTACAATAATTTTTCCTCGATTACGCAAAACCGAGATGCGCAACCCCTGAAACGAGGCGTGTCGACAAGAATTGTCCGTACGTTTACAAAGCGTAGCAGTCAGACATATTTTCAGTAATTAACAAAGTATCAGAATGAGAACAGCATATGTTTGCAGGACAGACAGTAACATTTATACCACGAGTTTTACAAGAAGTGAGAGAGGAGAGGAGGATTTGTTTATTTAGACTGCCAATCATCTTAGCTGGGATACGATATTGTACTGTGTCGTGTTCTTCTACGATCTAGAACAATACTTACTGAAGAATCACTATCTCGTTCTCAGACTTCATCTCAGAAGAAGCAGCAGATAGCGTAACATTTTACTATTTTTTAGGGTTTCACGTTCGATTCCGATATATACAGAGGTTACCAAAGTGTGGGGCGCGCCCCCCTTGGGTGGTTTTCTGGGGGGAATTTGTTTGCATGAAAAAATTTTTTTAACGAAATATGGAGAAACATTTTTAACATTCTTTGCTTGGTTGAGGCAATTTAGTTGTCTTACAGTGCTGTAGAATTCAGACCTCGGTATAATATGTTATGTTCACAGAAGCAACCACATCCATCCCACTAATCCAGGTATGAAGCGTAATTTTGATTACAGTTTTTTAAATTAAATGCATTGAATAATATATACTAAATTATAAAAATGTATACTCATAGCTAAATTTTATATCAAATCTGTTTGCTTACACTTGTTCTGGAAGGGGGGCGTGAAATTTATGAAATGTTTTAAGGGGGTCGCAAGGTATAAAAGTTTGGGAACCTCTGGCCCAAAACATGGAAACAGTGACGTACTGAACCGTGGAGTTTGATCACTATTCCTCAGACAGTGGTCAATGTGTAACACGACTGCTGTAAAATGCACCAAGCGTTGGCACATCCTTCCAGAAACAGCTGTTAACACTATCCGTCTGTGGGCCAATAAAAGGCATCTCAACATTCATGAGAGTGGGAGGTTATGAAAACAAATTTGTGTAATGAGTCCATTAGGCTAGACGTCCTGACTAGGGTCAAGTGGGGTTATTATATTAAAGCCCACTTCTCCGTTACTAACTAACCTGCATTAATTATCACTTTAGGGTAGAGTTGCCATCAGAAGCCATGATGGACATAAAAGATGAAATGTGGGAACAAGTCACTGTGTTTATTTCCCTTAAATGTTTCAGTCCATAAAGCCGGGCTGAAAGAAACCAAAGAGCACAATAATACAATTTACTTGTTAAATTCTCTGCAAACTTCGCACTAGTAGATTCCCATCCATGTTAAATTTATCAGAATTAACGTCAAAATTACGCACCGTTGCCATGTTTGTAACTGTTAGAATATAAACGTAATGTCTGAAACAGAACTTACACATACAAAATGTCCCTTAAGTTCTAGCCTTAGGGGAGCTCGTTAATGTGGCAAAATGCGGAAAAATATAGAGAGGAAATAGTTGCTGCAAATCATGTGTTTCCAGTCCCAAGTGTTGGAATGTTCTATTTGGGATGAGCAATCACGGCCATGTTGCCACGATGACATGACAGCGAAAGAGAGATGTGTTTCCAGAGTTTCCGCTAGTACCTGTCTGTTTTCCCAAAGTTTTACCCTACTCTAGAAACACATCACCCTTTCGCTTTCAATTCAAAGTGGCAACGTTGCCACCAAGTGTTTGCTGCTGATAATGTAGAGGGTAGGGCAGTAACGACTTGCCCTTGATAAAACAAAAAATCCAAGACTTCAGATTGACACTATCTGCAAAACCTTGTCCCACTTCCAAATTTTCCGTATTTTGCCAAATAACAGAATTTTCCTACGAACTCAGAATTATGAAACATTTTGTATAAGATACTCATACCACATTTTGCATGCCTAGCACCAAGAGTAATTAGTTATCACACCGAAGAAAAAGAAACATTAGAGTCATGGTACCCACAAGTGGAATGAACAACGGCTAATTAGTTCAAAAGTTATTAGCGGACAGGCACAATGACATCACGGTTACCATAGTCTGTATATACGAAAATTATTATGGAAATCAGGCTAAGAAAGGTTGCAAATACATTATTTTTGTGCCATTCCTGAAAACAATTTTAATACGAAAGCTGTGAATTGGATGTATACACACACAAATACATGCTTCCAAGCGCGCACATATTTTATTAGCTCTTGAATTAACACCGGAAAGAAACACCAGAACTCGTTTACAAAGACTCGACAGTAAAAATTTTATGGCCGCTGTCTCTTATTAGAAACAACGGTAACGCCTGCAGAATCTTGTTTACACTGCATGCAGCACAGAGGAGTCGAAGAAGTTGCCGCTCTATCACGGCTGAACTTTGAACTCAACAAAAGGTCATTACGCTGCTTAATTTCTACTTATTTAAAAATTCATAATCCATTTATACACGTTACATTTGTTGTCCTTAGTATATTTAACAAAAATACAAATGTAAGTAGGATTAAGTTTTAGGAAATTAGTATACTTACCATGAGATATGTTGTGGTTAGTTGAATGTGATACATATAATTTATACTGAGACCCCTGTGAACAAGCTGTGTTTATAAATTCCAAGGTCCAAACCTCCGCAACTCTAAAATAACGGATAAGTAGCCCTAGTTTCAAGGCAAGTGCCTTCTTTCTTCACTACCTGACTGCAGTAACACGCCACACCAGAAAGATAAGAAAAGATGCAAGACTGCAGATATAAACCGAGAACAGTCGGCTCTCACACCTTGCTGGAAAACGAGCTGGGATTCAAATGCTGTAGAGCAGTATAAGAAATCCCGAATTAAAGTGTGATTGCACAGTTACATTCTAGTCCTAAGAATTCATCCCTTCCAACCAGCAGGTGCATAAGTGCATAAGTGAACCAAGACCGTGATCAGTCCTGCTTCCTACCGAATACCGCGGCACAACGGCGGGCAATCTCCCTTCGGTACACAGAAAATATGTCGGACACTCAATTATCAGAAGTATATTTCACTTCGAGAGTTGGGTACAGAGTAAAATGTTAGTTCCTGTGTGTGTCTATGTATGTATGTATGTACGTAAAGTCAGAAAGGCGTAATGCTGATGGTATTCTACATACAATTTTCTATTATTTCCTCTTTCCCAGTCCCAATTATTTTACTCAGCACATTCCTTTCAAACGCCAACAACGTGAGAGACCGAGATTTACATCCACATAATACCAGTAACAGCACATCTTGGCATTTTAACGCAGGTTAATTATCAAGGCAATTGCTGTTCAGAAGCTTTACGGCTATATGTTGCCAAAGTCTGCTTAAACTTAGTCGCGGAAGCACACCACTAAAAGACGCACTTGCAGAAAACGAGTTAGAGCACAGGCAACCAATTTTAAAACCTTCTTAAACGATCTATTAAATCTTTAAAAGAGGCGAAATTTTCGTAACAGCATGTACGCCACCTGAACGTCAAAAACCCACTAGTGGCTGGAGATGGAGCAACACAAACGAGGTACCATTTTCATAAGATATTCTCTGTAAATCCCCGAGGGGTAAGCAGCTTGGGTTAGCATTAAGGCTACCTGCTCTAACACGTGATGTCATGACCAGAGGACGTGTGCGGACAACGACCAACCAAACAAGCACCTACCAAAACAGAAGAGCGCCCTGATCTGGGTCAACGTGAAACATTAAAAGTCGGCCAGCATTTAGCTGATGCACATTCTTGATGGCGACCACTTCTCTGTATCTACTAATACTGTTGTTGTTGTTGTTTTATCTGAGTGACCACATGGCGTAAGGCGTCGGTCTTGGCTGCCTGGATAATGGGATCGTTGGTTCGAATACTGCTCAAGGCATGGAAGTTTCGTCTTCGTCTTTCTGATGATTAGTGTTGTGTGCGAGGTTCTATCGTTCCTAATGTTATTTGTCACACAGCGTGCCGGCAAATTAGCCGCTAACAGGGACACCCGCGTTATGGGTAAGAAAGACTTTCATGGAAAGCAGAAATCTTCATACTCACCGCTGCGAAAACCTCAAATCTTACACAGAAATTTATTAGTTGTTGTAGGCCATACGCCTTAAGATTTAATCTGGCTTGCTTAAAAATGAGTGATGTTGAATATTCATTTTTTGTGTCTGTAGGTAAATCTAACACGTGGCGTGGCATTTACCTCTGTTAGAGACTAAAATATCCTTCACGAATATGCTTACACGCTTAAACGGAGCTTATGTTGTCAGACGTGAGGAAATCAGATTATTTCAGTGTTAGGTGTGGTTTAATGGAGATGCCACGCATAATTTGGTTGAAAATTTTATCCCACTGGTTTTTTAAGTTTTAATTACGCAAAGATACTAAGCATCTTAAATGTCAAGTAAGATATATGCTATTGCTGTTGTATCTTTGACAAATAGTTCTAAATCAACAGTCCCAAGGATCATTAATCTTGGTAAAAGATGCCCTGTAGCGTAAAATAGCAGTGTCATCAGACAACATCACTACGATTTGTGCTGACCCAGGCGATGATCCTATAAAGATGTCACCCTTACTGGTTTGCAAGCTACGGTGTCTTCAGGACGCATTGACTCTGATGGCTTCATGGCAGTAACCCGGAAAAAGTACCCCATTGATCAACATCTAAACATCGCAGACAGCGCTTAACTGTAGTCCGAAATTCTGTCTGACAGTAAATCATGCAAAGTGGACGTGAGAAGTCCTGTTTGTTTCGCTATTTACTCCTGAGGTCAGCACTCTGGATTATAATCTAAACTTAGATATTTGATTCCTCTAACCCTTCGGAGCCAAAGTAAAAACAGAAAAACAAGTAACATCATCATCACGATTAACTTCCCTAGTCCACGTATTTCCTTCTCCAGAATTTTCTACTTTTGTTTCTATTTCTTTTCTTTGTTAATTTCTTTCTTTTTTAATTTCCTCTTACCTTCCTACAATTCTCTTCTTCCTTTTCTGGTACTTCATTTTCTACCTTCTTCCACTTTCTGTCACATTTTGTCATATTTCTGAATCATACACGTTTCATCCACCTTTCTACCACTCTGATTCTGGCCTTTGTTTCTGTCATCCTCCCAGAAACTGCTGATGTCACAGAATCTTACACCGAATTCGCTACCTGCTGTACCACACACATAAAGTTACACTCGAGACGTTTGAAACATTAAGCACGCACGCACACACACCGAGAATGGTGTGGCGAAGACTGTAAGAAAGAAAGAACAAAGAAGAGATTACTGAAGGAGAGAAGGGTTTAAAGAAAGAGTATCTGACGACGGAGAGCAGGTGAATTCTGTAGCATTTAACAACCTGAAAGCATCTCACATGAACGAACAATGGACGCGAGAATAGAGTAAGTAGCTCTCGTTGTAAGATTCCGAAGAGAAATAACTTCTAACGTTTCTCAACACGTCGTTTTAAAGAACTTGTTAGTACCTAATTTCCGACAAAAAAGCAGACAAAGCTTCCCAACGACCGTTACTGGCGAATAACACTTTATTAAAACAGAACATCCAAACGCAATACGAAGAAAGAATTAAAAACAAAATCAAATCTCGAATATAAATTAATCATCAGTTTTATAACCGACAAAATGAATTCAAATAAAAATTCTCTGTCCTGAACAAAATAATTACAAGTTCTCAGTTACCTGTCTCGATTCTCGTTAGCACTAAATAATGATTCCGCGGATTATTTATAACGACTATGTTATAAACATGTAATTTACAATATAACAATACGAGATAATAAGTTAATCGAAAAAGAACAGGTCGTATCTTAATGTAAAATACTACCTCGGCATTCGCTCGAGGAACTGAGTAAAACAACGAACTCAAAAAGGGGCGGTGTAACAGCTGTGATCAAACCAGGTACCTCCCGAACACAAGTTAGACGCGTTACCACTGTTCGCAATAACAGAGAACTCACTGCCATATTATTTAACCCAATAGAGCAATGGTAAATACACATACCATTTGCATTAAAGTTTGCTAACACGTCACGTCGCTCAAAGGGTCACATAAATGAGTTTTACTTCGTTTTCAAAATAAACAGCATATGTCATATGTCTATCGTAACGATTGTACATTAAGATTTCTTAGAGGTAACAATCGAAAGTTTAAATATTGTTTATACTAGTTCTGCCCTTTACCTGGTTAAGGTGTGCATCGATCTTGCCTTATTTTCTGGCTAACACCCTCGGGTAAGGTATTTGACCATCATGACCGCTACCGCCTGGTAAAGGTTATGTAACCTAAGATCCTCACTTTTCAATGAAACGCAGATTGGGCGGGCTGTCCATTTTACTAACATACACGAAGGTTTAAATTTGTTAGCGGTAACAGATAGGCGAGAGAATAATATTAATATTGATAACAAATGTGGTTGGCAAATGTATACTGGATCCATCTGGATCAGCATAGGGTCGTCATAAGACGTGATCTTCTCAACACAGATATGAACCCTTGGTTCCATAAGAGGCGGGTAATTTCTTTACTGGATACGACTACCAAGCTACTCGAGGTGGGTTCTGATGTTTGGAGTTGGTGAGGAATGCGGAATGATACACGTTGGATCCATAGTGTGGAACCGCAGACCTTCTGAACAGAAACCCTACCTCTTAACCAACTGGGTTCTATAATTTAGGCGCAATTTAAGATTAAACATACCGGCGGAGAGTCAACGACACAGGAGAAAGCGGAAGGAACAAAGCAGATGGGCAAGAGAGTTTACGTCGGATTGCGGTGATGAGCCACGTCGTGCCGTTGTACACTGAACTCCACCCGTCAATACCTAAGAAATAGTGAGGATACTGTTGAGTGTCGGATTGTTTCATGAAACGCAGAAATACTCAGGATACCAAGCGACTCAGAAATGTCCAGTCCACCCACTCGTTGGGGTCAGTATCGCAACAGGAAACTTAATAGTACGTCCATGTATAAATGTAAACAATCTGAAGCCTACAATTCCACCCTTGTTGTAAGCAGACGAGGACAGCGCTATTGACAAAGTAAATTGGCTCTACTGCGTTAATACTGAGAAACATAACCATCTAGTGGGAACAATTTCGTTAGTACACAATACTCAAAAGCCTACATCAAGCTTTTATGACGGATTTAAAATAAAGAATAAAGCTAAATATATATATATATATATATATATATATATATATATATATATATAAATGACGATATTTTTTAAGAAATTCTGTTTCTTACACCGGAAGCACAAGCTATTTCTAGAATAAATCAAGTGTTCGAGATCCAATTTACTACAAAGCACTATGAAAGTGGGGGAGAGACGTGGAGAATAAGTATAAGAAACCTTAAAAACACATACGGGAATCTGTAAAGCAAGAAAATAGTTTTGAGAATAGTGGTTTGAAAATTGGTTCTATGTAAATGAAACCCTGCAAGTCCCAGCAGAACTGCCGTATATATATATAGGTAGCAGCTATTAGACCAAAACAAATATAAGTGCCCAGGGAACAAAGACATCCCTCTGCAAGGAGGTTCGAGTGAGGTACAATATGTCAGCGATATTCAGACCCTGGAGTAAATACATAGCCTATACAGGCCTACTATGAGTTTTTCTTTGCTACGTTTTTAACAAACAAGTGTGTAAAGGCTCCAATTCGTAGCGTACGTATTTTCTTTTAAATGCGCCCTCTGAGACATTCAACAACATATTTCACTGGCTTTACCGTTTACTTATTGCAGATATAAATCCAATGCAGCAATCACACTACAAAGTTATTTTTCCTTAACTGAATCAAATATTCACAATATTCACAATGTAAAAAACCGTGAATTCATAAAAAGATTCGTATTTTAAGTTATGTATAAATTTTCTGCACCTCGGAACATTTTCGAGAAAATTCATTCAGTTCAATTTTGAGCTTCATGCAAAGCAGATTGTTACAATGGACCAATAAGGGCAAATTCTGGTACAGACCCTCATAACCAAACCTTTTTCAAAATCAGCTTAGCAGTTTCGGGCATGAAACATTTAGTCACGTCCAGTCATACATTCACTCAATACACTTTCTGCAAAAAACAAATAAAACGTTTCTTCTGTTAGTTTATTTATACCGTTTAACGTGCGCCACTGATAAATCACAAGAAAATTCAACTACTGAGAGACAGACGGCAGGTGTTTCGCTCTGCTCTTAACAGACCCCAAGTACATTCGGAACAGAATAAAGAATCTGGACATTCTCATGTTAAACCGAGACATACTTAAGATGGTTTAAGATGGCTGCCTTCTGTGTTGTTGTGCAGTGTAGTCTGAAAGAAGTTTACCGACGTTTCTGAGACGCTTGCTGTCTCCATCAGCAGAACCATAAGAAAGCCGGGGAGATCCGCGTTATTCTACACGGGTCCCTGATAAGGGCCATTTTCTTGCATGCCCGAGCTACACATGCCTTCCCCTTCACTCCTGATGGCCATTTGCTTATTGCTCTCTCGTCCTCACCCTCTTCCTCTCACACCCAACCCTAATCGATGTTCAACCTCATCCGCCAGAAAGCGCCCCTGAAAGTCGGTAATTTTTTACCAGACTACACAGCGCAACGACCCAGAAGACAGCCATCTTCATACACGCCGCCATGAGAACCTGAAATATCACTTCTTACGGACTGACAGTTATTTTCTTTAGGAAATAAACAAACACGCCTGTCTCACTAGTTTATTTTAGAAATTCATAATCCTCAAGGAAGAGCCGAAGGCCTGTTTGGATCATTTTCCACTACTTCATACAATTTCTATTGTATATTCTTGTGATTTTATCTGTGATAGTTCGCTTTACAAAGCTTCCAAATATTCTTCTTCGTCAACAATATCTATCTAGTAACAACGCATCAAAAATATCAGCATGGAAACACAAGGCCTCCAAAATTTTCGTAATAACGGACAACTGCTATCAGATCTACACTGCGAGTTTTCATTGCAGGTCTACGAATCTGGTGTACAGGAACGGTCTTTCGCCTGTCATATAAAGTGATGAATAAACTTGCCATGCTTCTCACGTACGTCACTGAACTGACTGCAAGAGAATTAAATCATGTTTTGTGTACTGTCAATTCATTTCATGAAACAGCTGCATAATCTATGGGTTTTAATGGAGATTTCAAAGGCAATAACACCAGATTTCACGCACCAATTCGTAATGCGTATAACTAACACGCTCATGTGTTAATCTGCTCTCGTGTAGAGGACATGAAAATTAACGGGTGATTCGTTTCAAATATTATTGTCATTACTGGTGCAAGAAATTAAATGTTATGAGATTCATTCCGAATAAATGCGATAATAATAATATATATTATTTAAATTATTGTAACAGACCTACAAGTGTGTTGGAATAAAGCAATGCGCCGCTGAACGAATAGAACTCCATCGCTTAGTTGAGCCACTACCTTTCATAAAATAGTTCTTCTGCATAATGTATCACTGAAGATTTCGTTTTAGAAACGACGTTCTCTCCTCGACGTTTCATACACAATCGGTTTATACAGATCAATGTATAATAATACACTTTATACCTCTATTCTATTCTTGCGTACTTCACAAGAACACACACGTAAGTCTTTCATCTCGCTCTTCCGCCATGATTTTTTCGTTAATCTCTGCCCGCCTGTATTCTCCCTAGACCTCTCGTTTCTTCACTTGTCTGTTTTTGATCGTTGCTTATTTCACTTCCATACCCACGTTTTCTTCATCCTTCTCTCTCCCTTCTTCCTACACTTCTCGTCTGTATTTAAATCCCAATTTACGTGTAAGAAAGCACCGAAGACAATATACCAGCAGAGACCGGATAATAGCCGCCCCAGCCGGACTGTTTACAGTGCAAACGCAGTACACGCGTGAATCGAGGTAGAAACTCGTACAAGAAACCATTTGTATCAATCTACGAACTTCGCCAGTATCCCAAAGATACTAAGTAAACACGGACAGTTGTTGTTCAGGTTCATTACACTGTTTAAAATTTATTTATTTACCTTCTCTCACTGCCTCTGTTTTTATTAACACCGAAATAAATAAACTTTTCGGCGTCACACAGCAGTTTCTTAAATCCCCATTACTAGGGGAGAGCGGGTAAATGGCGGTCACCTAAGAGAAATGCTGTCCGCCTCTGTCTCTGCCGACTTTCTTCTAAATCTGAACACGAAGTTGCCTTCCCAGCTGAACCTAAGTCGGAGTAGCATGCGAAGGCACAGACACGCAGACAGCTATAAAATTCCCAAGTTGTAAGATTGCTTCCATGTGAATGTGTCAAACATTTAATATAAAGAATTAAGTGCAGCCGAACACACCGGAATTGGGGTCTACCTAACATCGAACCCAATGGGTAATAAAGGGCTATTTCCCTAGGAGTATATCGACAGAAGCGTGAAGCTAAACACTCACCACCAAATCCTCACGAAGCCAAGAATGCGTGAAATAAGGATTGGGCATAAAGGCACATAGGTATATTTAAATTACACTAAGGCACACACGTACACTTCTTAATAACAATGTGGTATAATACTTGTGGAATTCTACTGGTTGGAAAGACCTCAATGCATATTAAACGTATTAATTAACAATTTACTTGGCGGCAAGTAATCTACTGTACCAAGGCTGCTGTACCTTCCCTCAGAGCGCATTTCGTACGAGACATCTTCCTATCGATTGCAAGCTGCTTCTGTTCCAAGTGAAAATGTGTTTCCATGGGATCACGAAATTGAAGTACACAACACATGTGGCTGCATTACATAAGACCCTATTTATATCTGATAATCGACAATCGATAAGAGTGGAAAGATGTACCTGAATGGGTTATGTACGTTTTCTAAAAGCGTTCAAATTACTTAAGGACTTAATGCAAGATTTCAACCTATTGGTTCTTAACCTACATCAAAATATCTACAATACTATATGACACAGAAGACGTTGGACATGAAATATTCACCCATCAAGTTATAAAGTTATTTAGAACATTGAATCAAATAGTATTTGTTCTCTGCAAAAAGCGCACGAAATTAGCGAATGATTCATCTACGAAAGTGCTGAACGAATTTAGATACAATCCGGCAATGGTAATTCACAGTAAAAGTTGGCGGAAGGATTTAATTTTCGTTCCTATCGGTTCAATACAACAGTTAATTTACATCAAGTTCATATAAAACTGTTTGGACATTCTCAATGACTCTTCGCGAAAATGATGTACAGACCTACCTAAAAAAACATCAGCGACTTCAAAACAATTTTTCATATATATTAAAAAACAAAATTAATTCCTGACCGCGCAATAGTGCTGCTAGCTTTGAAACAAAACCCATCTGATACAAATGAATACTACGGTCAACGAAGTACGCAAAACAGCAAAGAATGCATTTTAAAAATAAATTCACTCCATTAGTGCATACTTTCCAATTCTTCTTTACCATTACTGCAATCTTATAACATAGCTAATCAAACATTAATGTGTTACGGGCCTATCCAAAATCCTTGGTATAATGCTTCGAAAATAAAAGTTCTATTTACATCTATGTCCTTAAGAACATTCACACACGTCCTGTTACATCAACGCCAACCGTCATATATCAGAACACGCACACAAGTTGATTATCAAACATCGACATTAGGTCATTAAATGATCCAACGTCTTTAACAAAAGACAGACAACAGATAACTGGAAGAAAGGGAAGAGTTATTTGCTGAAAAGAAGTCTCAGTAGTCTGGCTTGTAATTTGTTTCCTATTGATACAGTGCGCTGCTTACGTATAAAAGCGTTTCGCATTGATGCCTCTCAATCCTACAGAACTGCGAACTGAATGGTACGTAACAGTTTGCGAGTAAATGGCTCTACTGGAACTGTGAGTTGGGAGTAACACAATCTTCTATGTAACGTTCATAGGGATCCAAGTTTGAACCTGAGAGAATCAATAGAAAATTGAAAATGTAAAAGAACGAGCGAAATACAAGAATATCAAGAAACTGCAATGAACTGCACACATTATTGCTCATACAATTTGTCTTCCCCCCCCCCCCCCCCCCTTCGACGCAGACTGTTGAGAGCTACGATGAAAATCCAGTCAGGATAGCGTCATAGAGACCTGGAAACAGTAATACGAGTTAAATCTGAAAGAAACGGCAAATACAATGTTGAATACAGACGAAGACATAGAAGAAAACGTACCCAGATTAAAAAGTCATTAGAAGAAACATTAAAGTTTTCCTGCGACTAAGCACAACATCATGAAGAAGTATGGGGGCAGTACATGTCGACATAAGACGAAGCAGACCTTTTATTCCACCTCAATGAAGACACTTTTCAATTACGACAATCAGAGTAAAAGACATAAGAGCGCAACGCAACGCATTGTTCTTAATTTTAAGTAATCTTCACGATCTTTGGGTTAACATTTAAACATATTTCACATGGCCTTTAAATGGTTTTGGGATTATTATTATTAAACGACTCCCGAGAGCTGCTGACATGGACATTCGTAAAATCGTGACAAATTCTGCTTGTTGACACCAAATACACGTAAGGACACTGATGATGAAGGCAGCAAGCTCCTCTGAAACGTCGGTATACTTCTACCAGACTTCACGGCGCAACAGCCCATAATACAGCTATCATCAACAAACCACATTTAACCGTTTCCACTTTAAAACGATCACAGCTGTTCAAAAGACATCCGGAAATAGCTTAACTTTCACCGAGCCGAGTAACGTTTTATTTGTTTCAAGAACTGATTAATAACAAAAACAAAAACATAATAAACATTAAATATTAATCGGAAGGCAACAGAAATATAGTTTGGACTTGTTTCAGTTTTGCAGACATACATATCAGCAACATTTCTTCGTGTTGCATGATCCTTTGTGGCATTTACGGGGCTTGCTACATCCATGCAGTTTAGAAGTCAATCATGCGATACGTAATTGTCAGAGGCAGCGGACAAACCGTACAGCATCTTAAATACTGAGTAAAATAAACACACGAAGAAAAGAAAAAGTAATTAGCAATTACAAATACAGCACTCGGAACTTAAATTTGCAACTACCGGAGGGGATAAGGATGCCTCTTAATTATATAAAATTGGCATAATTCGTTTGTATATTTTTTACGCCAAAATTGTTCAAGCTGGGAAGTTGAAGCGCCATATTATTATTTACATTGTTTATTAAGTTTATTAATGATGCATACAGCAGAGTAATACAATTACACACAGCTGTAAACATTATATAAGTACAGTTCATAAGAAAACGTTGGGCGATGAGAGAGTATTTCGTCCTACAGGCCTTGTTTACCCTCCTTTAGTTTTATTCAAATTTAGTTACGTATTATCTTACTATCCTTATGCCTATTTACGGGGGAAATTCATTCTCGTTTAATAGATCTTCCCTTCACGAATAAATTCCGAGAAACACATCCGTATCATAAAACGATAAACCGGTGTAGCTATTTTTTTCGATCCCTGGCTATAAGGTCTAAGACAAAATCACGCACAAATGTGAAGACAGCCCCCAAATCAACGACTCGCAAACAAAAGGCACGAAACGTGTTACCTTTACCTCAAACTCTACGTCAAAATCTGTCCTGGTGGCCTCTGCCTGAGACTTGCCTAAGTATTGTTCCCATTCACTCATCTCAAGCACAAAAACTACTCACGACAGTTATCAAGGTTTGTGTTTATAAAATGGAATAAACTAATGGCAACCACTTATCTGTGTAGCTATCGATTGTTTATGAGATACCGTTGTAAGACAGATGCTTCGAGATTAGCCTGAAGCAGACAGGTTAAATGATCGGCACTCGGGCAATATAATCGTGTATATCCTACAGATTACAAATTCTCCTTTCAGGTTATATAACATCTGCTACCAGATTAGCACAAGACGCCGCGAAATTAATTATTTGTTACGTCACAAGTTCGTACGATTCTAACAGGCCCCTACAAAGATGCTTATGATGGTTTCGTTTATAGAACTGGGCTTTATGGACTGGAAAGATTCGATCTGTAGCCACTGATGATAAAACGGGACTGTTATAGAACTGGACCAAAATCCGAACACGGAACCTACGAATGAGGAGGAGGAGTTCGAAATAAGGAGGAAAAACAAACAAGAACCTCAGCGACGCACACTCTGGGCTCTAGGGTTCGAATCCTATATGAGGAACACTGTTTTGTGATGGCAGATGCTTTGCAATCCAAGACGTACTACCGCGCACATTTATGATATTATTCTGAGTATAAACAAACAAATGGGCCTAATTCATAAATACACCAGTAAATAAAGAGTAATTAAATTATTGGTTAACTTTTATTCTCTGTTTTGAACAATCAGAATACATGTAAGATTTGAGGTTTTCACAGCGTTGAGTCTGAAGATTGCTGTCTTCTGGGTTGTTGCGCCGTACAGTCTGGTAGGCCTAATGACGGAGGCAGCATGACTTATGAAACGTTGGTGGACATCTACCAGACTACAGTCATCTTAATTTTGGTTTGTTTACGGTGTTTGAACAGGCAGGATCTATGGGAGATAGGAGTTGAAGGAGACTGGATTTTGTTGGCCCAGGATAGGGTCCGGTGGAGGGCTTTGGTTAATTCGGTGATGAACCTTCGGGTACGGTAAGCCGTCTAGTTAGTTAGTTATGGTGCTTGAAATCACATATATTTATACGAAACCACTTGTAAGTCCTTACGTTGTCGCAACCCTCAGAAAACGATGGAATTTCAAAACCATGTCTCGACTGTAATTTTAAATAGGAGCGGAAATCACGGAGACCAGCATAAAAATTGCATACGTTAGATGGCAAAATGTTTTGTACAACGCCCGAAATAATAATTTTCACTTAGGTTCTTCGGATTCACAAGACTGCAATGCGACCTGGAGTAGTGTAGTTTCAATGGAATAAGTTCTGTGAGCTGGGGCATAAAAATCCGTGCCCCGGTACGGAATTGAATCCCGGACTTCAATGCCGTAAATAACAGACTGGTTACGGAAACAAAAGTTAACCTGCTTTCACGTAAGTAAAAACTTTTTGTTGCTGTTTAATGATGACGCCCGTGTATCCTTCAGACCACCCCGATCTGACATTACTTACTCCCTACCCTGTCGACTATTATTCTTACCTTGCGCCACGCCCCACCCGTTGGGGCTGCTCCACCCCTCCTTCTTGCAAGATAAAATACCGGCTGCTGTAAAAGTAAATAAGGCAAGACGCCAAGGGAAGAAACATCTCATGGATCAAGCCAAGATCCCGGAATGAGACGTTAAAAGCAACGAAGCAAAAGTGAGCTATATTCGCAAGATAAATTATTAATGGTTCGCATCTATGAAGCGTTTCTGTTCGACTAACCTTTCAATAATAAATGGCCTCTACTGACCACAGTCTTAAAGTAATGTGAAAATGTGTCTGTATCTCTCCTACCAAATTATCTGGGGATTAAAACCACTTAAGGGGATAACTGATCTAAATTTCGCACTTTTTTGATAGAAATAAAAATCTTGCAAAATACTTGGGACAGTCTGTATTTTACAGAGCACTGAATAAAACGAATTTTCAAAATCTGAGAACGCAAACTCTCTCTTAACATCGGCACTAAATTTATGTGAACGGTCAGCATCATGCACCGGCCGCTTTAACCCTGAGGTATGAAATATCATCATCATTCATATAATTATGCAGATCTTTCGATATTCTTAGCGACATCACTGTCTCGTTTGAGGAAACTTTCTCTAAACTGTGAATTAACTAGATTAATTGTTTTAGTTTAATGTTGATTTAACTCGTTCCTATTCAGTCCTATTAAATATGCTTTTATTAGTGTCGTATATTTTTATTAGCCCGTCACAACGGTCGCGCGGTCAGGGGCGTGGGCCGTTCGCTTGGACACTGGGGCAGCGTATTGGAATCCCACTCACGGCCTGGGATGTGTTGTGCTTTCCTGAATATGTATAGGTCTTGCGAAGGGCTGAGCACTCGTCCAAATGTCTAAACAGATCAAGTAACCTCCCTCATGAGAGGAGGTCATCGTCCATCCAGGACTGTCGAGTCACAGTTAATATTTGTATTAGTTTGCCTGTTAAGGGCTCTTTGATTTTGTAAACGATGTAACATCAAGAACTAGAACGTTCAGCACCGCCTATACAAAAGCTCGCCACTTTGAACGATCCTGAAGTAATTCCACCCACCTCATTCCGTCTTTCGCTTTGTTAGAGGTTTCCCCGACAAAACTCCGCATTCACCTGTGTCCACATCCGAGTACCTTGCAGTCCATCGTAACCTCCTTCATTTTCTCAACCTAACAAGACAATACGACATTTCCCTGTGCACTTTGTTTTAAAACGCTTCTGAGTTACGGTCCTCCAGCAAAGAAAGATAGCAAATTCTCTATCAAGCTACACTGCTTCAGGAAAGCCACGAAGAATTTCAGTCAAGATAGACTCTTTCAGGTCCTCCGGGGCACGAAGCAGTACTTATTATAAGATCTCCATGCGGTATTTTATACTCCGTATGCGAAAAACGTAAAGATGTGTAAATGTAAACGTATGAGAGATAAACTAACGCTTACAGTAATCGCTCGCCAACTTTGGGGGTTATGTTCTTGAAAAAAAAGTAATGTCGCGGTTGGCAAAACCAAAGGCTTTTTAGAAGATTGGGGAGCCATTACAGCCCCAAATCCCAACAAATAAGGTACTCTTCTTGGGGAAGTCATCTATTTTTTTAAGTGTGCACACTACAAATTAAACTCCGGGAATACATAAAATTGCTGTTGGCAAAACTGGATGCAAATAGAAAACCAATAATTCTTGAAATCCGTAACTCCTTTTCCTTCCGAAATTTGTTTACTTTTAAGTTTAAAATTTCATCTTTAGCTTTTACTTCCATGAAGAGGCATTGCCTGGGCCACGTGTAACGTATCCATTTCAGAAGGCTCTGTTTGGGCATCCCGTGCTGCTATTTACAGAATTTTCGTTATGCATGTGATGTCGCTCTCGTAACAGCTAAACATGGCGTGTTGTTGTCTTTAATCACATCCGTGAGTAAGAAAAGGGAGTCCCTGGGGGATAACAGGTGAAAGAAACAATGAAAGAGCATTTCCATGTCATCCTCTTTACTCTCTGGATTAAATATTTCGGTGTTATAACAGGCAGAGGCGGGAGCATGGTAGGGGAACACTTTCACTGCTTTGTTTCACAAAATGATCTGCTCGACATCCCTCCTGAGAGCTTCTGGCTAAGATTAAATTCCAGAAGAACTCTGATTAATTCAGACTTATGAGTTTGGGTTTATCATTATTAAATATACGGAAACATATTGCCGAGAAGGATGAACATATCAATTATATTTACTCAGATCATAAAATAAATACTTACTGGGTAGCCAGGTCCGTTCGTTTATTTATCCGCATGTATCGTATCCGAATTTCGAAGCTACTCTAAATAATATGCAAGAATTCAACCCGTACCACAAGGAAAACAACACACTTCATTATGAAAATCAAATAGTTAACGTCGTTTAAGGAAATAATCGATGTATGCACTGAGAATCATACGAAACTCGCAAATAAAAAAAAACATGCTTATAGACTTTGATAAAGATTCTCGGGTTACAAGCCGCGTCAGGTGAATAAACCGCATCTTCTGTCAACGTTTCGAGAACAATCTTTGCTCTCATCCTCAGGGCTACTGCGTAATAAATCCTAAACCATATCTTCCGCCAACGTTTCGTGTCGTGAAATGTGGAAAGCAATAATTTTACCTGTTGTATTATAGCCTGTAAGTGTACAAGTGAATTATATGAGAGTAAAAACCTGGTTTCTGAAGCCGGCTTGTGAATGTGTGTTTCTACAAAATTGTGGTTTTTCCCACGTACCATTAATTGGTCTTTGTAGCAAAGATTCAGCATATTTTCTTAGAAGTAAAATAAACATTATTTTAATATTCTGTTTACATGAGTTTCGAATTTCAAAGTGTGAAATAAATTCTATCCCGTACATGTTTTTACGTTGTACTAATATCCCATGCAATAAATTAACATTTCAGTTTATAATTGAATTGTATCAAACTCGTCTGACTGGAGTGACGCTAAGCCTTTGATAAATTGGTGCGGATTTGTCAGGTAGGACACGGGACGCAGTAGTTTAAACTTTGCCACTAATTGTAGCCGAGTTGCGGATTAGTGTCAGGTGCCGGCCCGAGGTGCGTAGAGAGGAGGCTGTTGCACCAGCGCGTAATAAATTAATATGCAGTCAGTCTGAGAGATTAATTCACGTAGATGAACGCGTATAAGAAAAGCTATTTCAATTCGTTTGTAGTTGAGAAAATTCAGTATTTTTATTATTTGTAGAAAAAAATTATTAAAATCACTGCCCCTTTTCGTGGTGAATTTCAGGATTCGAAATGTTTAGACCTTTTTACTCACCATCTGATGGAAAAGCCCGAAGGTCTAACTCCGCCGATAACAAAGTCCACATTCTGATCTGATTCGACGCAAACAACCTCTAAAAATCCAGCTTTGCACGTACTCTTGTCTTTCAAAAGGTTTCCTCGCTAAAATTCTGTACGCATTCCTCGCCTGTTCTATGTTATGTACCTGCCCGGTCGATCTAAGCTTCTTTTACAAGTGTATGATATAAGACGTGTCAGTGGATGCGCCACAGGTACTAAGACACGTGATAAGGAAGCGACCCGATGTTCTTGGTATGAAAATTACTAGGAACTGCGAACGAATCGAGAGGGGTGTAGTAAAATATGGTTTCATGCATGTTTATTATACACACTGTCATAATTTTTTGTCACAGGATTGCTTCTTTGCTGCAGAAACTGTCACTAAAGTTTTTGTCGCAGGTTTATTCCATGATTTCACATGTAAAAAAACCCGTAACATTTGTTAGTTTTACAAAATATTATGATAGTTGTTGTCAAAAACTGGATTAATGATTCTCGTACAAATTACCGTAGACGTTGTCTGTCACTGATTCGTTTCTTTATATCTACATATTCATAAGTTTCTGTGACGGATTTGTTGGTTTATTCTACAAATTGTCATAAATGTTTCTGTTACAGATTTGTTTCTTGTTTCTGTCAGCTGGAGGTGGTTGCGCTGAGAGGACCTTTGAACTTGCCACCGATGTACAAATTGATAATTCACCCTCCAAATGCCGTTCTAAATGCCCGTGTTCTGTCTGTCGTTGCTTACAAGTTCGAAGGATGATTGGAATCTGATCTGTAGTAATGTTCACGACAGCCTCTGCCAATGACGGTTCAGAATCTGTTGAGACACTGATCTTGTATGTCTTAGCTAGAGGTACGGAGCACAAGAAACTCGGTAAGCTAGGATTTAAGCCGAACTGTGACATCAGTATCTTGTTTGCAACCTTCACTTCCCAAGTGGCGGATTATCAAAAGTCTCGAGCGGTCTTGTGGCTACGCTGTTCATGGACTACACTGCTTAAGACGGTACAAATGAAGTAATCAGTCAGAGGTGGAATGTTTCGTGGGCTGAAATCTTAGGGGCGGCTACTTGGGATTAAGGTCTTACGGCGGATCGGTAATACCTTGCACACTGCAGAGGGCACTTGTCTCGCGCGTTTACCGCCATCACACAACCATGGACACAGACAGCGACGACCACACCGACGTCACCAATGACGACAGTGATGATGATACTTATAACAGTAATAGAACTCTATGACTGACGAATCGTTGGCAGTTCTACTTCGTATCTGGATGACCCCAACATGAAATGTCGCCTGGGGTAAGGCTGTCCTGACCAGTTTTTTTTCGTGAAGATGAATTTATGGTCTGTTGCGACATGTAATCTGACGATCGTCCTGGTGATAGAAGCGGCGAATACCTCTGAAGCATCGGTAAACTTCTACCAAACTACACGGCGCAACCCAGAAAACAGCCAGTTTATACTCGCCGCCGTATAACTCTAAAATGCTGCGGTTTTCCTTAGAACCTCCAATCAAATGCTGGGTCAGTACCTTCAATGTGACCACAACCGCTTCCTGTTAAACACTTTCTAGTGCACTATTCACACTAATCATTCAACCCTTTGGCACTATGTAATCTGAGAATTGTTAAATAAACCAAAATAAAAAACACTTAAAGAAATGTGTGACAGAGCGGTACCGTAGGGCGACACAATGTTAACTTCGGATGCTTTGTTATAAACCTGCACGGTGAATAAACAAGGACAATAACGACATTTCTAGAACGTTATAACATCGTAGAAATTTCATTTGTGCTCGTGTTCGAATATATTAAAACATGAACACACGTTTAACACGACAATGATTTATGTTACACGTAATAAAAGAGATATTCAGCTCGTGTTTAATTGCACCAACCGGTTGTACATTACAGACGCAAGTCTGAGTGAGGAAAAGATTTACACCTGAATTCAAACATACAGTTTTAAACTAGCCTTTAGCAATCAATACTGGCTTGAAATACTGGCAACCAAAATATCGAACGTGCGTGTTTAGTACACAAGACCTCTTCAAAGTATCAAATGATGCAAGGAATTTTAATTACTGACTGTGACGATGTGTTTTACTAGTCGGGAACCAAGCGAATGTCTCCTATTACAAAATGAAACGACCCTATGTACGTGAGGTACTTCTTTCTCGCATTAACAAAACCCGTTTTAATTTTGCAACAAAAGCTACTTGGAAAAGTGTTTGAAAATCTTCGTGCGTGTATAACCCGCCACTGTTATCAGTCACTACAGACTACTGTTACCAACATTACGTGACGACACCACCCGTTGTAAATTAAATTTCTCGTCTTCCAGATCCGTTTAGTAATTGTTCAGTTAATGAAACTAATTACAAAAAGGATTATGATTCTTTTGCATACTATAGCTCCCTTCTATACCTCTTCCCATTTCATTTGATATACGCAAACAACTGCTATTTTAACAGTACATCTTCTAAGTCTACAAGATGCGAATGCAATGAAAATGCAACGCTTTAAAATTCTTAATGTCTTTTCCTTTCATCAATGCCCTTCGGGGAGATACGAATGTGGTTCGTCTGTTAAACGACAGAGCAATTCTAAAAATTTAAAAAAGTTTTAAAATCGTCTAACAGAATGCCTTCGTACTTCCTACCGACAGCCTGCCATCCTAAGATGATAGCGAACAGCAAACCTTCTATAATCATCTGACTTGTAGGCGAAAATTACGTGTAGTGTAGTGTCTAACCACCTTACAGTAACAGCGATCGTCCACCAGCCACGACCAAATTCATACATCATTATTACTGGCGGTCTCGATAAACTGCATATTACATACCACACAGAAAACGAAAACAAGAACATGAAATTAGCAACAATGGAATAAAATATTTCTGAACTGTTGTCGGAGCACTGACAAAGAAAACGTGAGGAAAACGAATAAACGAAAGAAACAATAAAAATAAAGACAGAAAATAAATAATGGATGACCGGCTGGTAAGTATACAAATGAACATAGACGCCCCGAGTCAGTTAAACCTATAAAAGTAAAAGTAAAGTTTGTCCCACTATACGCCATGTAGGCGTTTGGGGTGAGTGGAGGTATAGCTCCTCTCTTCCTTGACCTCGGCACTAGATGGGGGTGAGTGGTCAGCTTCACGTTTCGGCCGGCTTTACCCCCGGGAAAGGACCCCGGTACCCATTGTAGAGGAGGCTGGGTGGGCCCCAGAGCCGGTCTGGACGCAGAGGCTAGAGGAAAAATCCTCTGCCCCCGTCGCAGTTAAACCTATGATATCTAATATCTTAATATATTAATAATATTTCGTAAAAGCAATCTGTATATAATCCTATTTACGTCAAACAAATCCAATAAATAAGTGATATTTCAAGTTCTGTCGGCTGAGACTATGGAGACAAATGTCTTCTGGATTACTGTACTGTGTAGTCTGGTATAAGTTTACCGACGTTTCAGATGTGCTTGGTGCCTCCATCATCAGGGCGAACCTGCCTGATGATACAAGAACTACTGGCTACATACGTGTAAGCCTCATCCATGCACCTGAAAGTCCAGTGAAACAGAGGCTGAGTGTGCTGAACTGCACAGACAGCAACAAGTGGTGCTAACGAGGTGACCTCTTTGCTAATCAGACGCGGAATCATGATTATATGGCTTCAATTTCACTCATGCGGTTAGCTAGAGACGACAACAGTCGTAATTATAAAAGGTGGAGCGATGAACTTGTCAGTACGGGGCTTTATCATCATCATTACTACTGCATTATCCCATAATACATTTCGATGATATATTTCTTACTGATATTTTCAAGGGGAAACTGGATTACGGATATATTTTATAACATTATAACATAGGGTCTGTAGAAAAAAAAATACACAGTGAACCAATCACGCGGTTTAAGCCTGAATGGCGACTAGGTGCAGGTGGAAAGATAACATTAAAGTGGATACTGAGAATAGGATGTATGTAGGAAGTATGGATTAGATTCAATAAAGTTGCATGCTTGGTTTTCGTACACCTGGCAATGAAATTCCGAGTTCTATGAATGCAGACAATTTCCTAACCAACTGAACTGCTACCAGTTTCTCAAGAAGGACTCTGACCCATGGAGTTAATTTTGAGTAATTTAAAGAGGTATGAGACAGTACCCATTTCAAATTAATAATAACTTATAAAACTAAAAGGCCATTAAATAACAAATATACAACTGAAAAAATCGGATAAATTTTTGAATTCCCAGACGACGTTAATCAACTGTATACGCCAGTTACAGAGCAGACTGACAGAATAACCATGAAGGATATGTCAAGATGCAGTCGTGGTCTATTTAAGAATCCTTTTTCCTGGCGTAAATGACAGAAAGCTGTGAGAACAGCCGTTCGCCGTACAGAGACTCGAAACAGGGATCTTAGGGGTGTACGGCAGCATCGCTACCCACTAGCCCACTAAGCTCGGTGTAAACACGGTATTTGCAACTATTTTTAATGTTGAACGAGCTTACAGGACTCTCGTGCTCGAACAAGGGACTCGCCACATCAGCACAGAGTCGAAACCACTAAGTTGGGAATATCACGGGCTCTGCGTGTGGGGGGACTAATTGATTGCTAAACCGAAATCACGCGAACAAAGCCAACGTTATCTCGATTTATACAGAGAAAGAAGAGAACAGGTATTACACAAGTTAGCCCAGCGACACTGCATTGGTCATATTTCATAATTCGAACTTACAAACAGTAGACCTTATGACCTATAGGAATATTATAAGCCAGCACAACTAACTGTTGTTTTATGGGAGTGAAACTTGGTCCTTCACTCTGGGGGGAGACCATAAATCGTTGAGTGTGCTCCATAACATTGTACTATGGAAAATACACGAACCTAAGAAAGATAGACTAGACGTTTGAGAAAAGTGCATAATGAAAAACTCCGTAACTGATATTCGTCACCAACTATTATGGGAGGGGAATGTAATACGTATGTTCAGAAATGTGTACAGAATTTTGGTTTGAAAGCCTGACGGAAAGAGGCCACTTGGAAGATCTATATTATATGGGAGGGAAATATAATGTGAGGGTATGGACTGGATGGACTAGTTTGTTTGAATATATGGAGTAGTAATCGGTTCTTGTACACAAGGATATTTCTTGATTACCTGGGCGACTATTATATTCTGAGATTACAACACAGGTAACATAACTTACGTTACTATTCTTCATAAACTAAGCAACACCTTGTCTGCAGTAAGTAATGTATGTTCACCTATTGGATTTATGCAAACACCTAGTAATGTGAAATGTTGGACAATGACAGGCTATGAACGTATCTGAAATAATTCTATGAAAAACGCTGTGTGTGTTAAAAATTAAAAATATGGTACAGAAGAGAAAGTTTGAGGCACACATATTATGCATAAAATGTCACTGATTTTAAAAATAAGGTTTAATATTAAAAAAATCACAATACGTCCTAAAACAATCAAAGAAATCATTTAAGAGGTTTAAAACAAGCAGCTGCAAATCGATAATAATGCAAAAATTAAATACTCCATACAGTCATAAAATTAAACTAACTCCACTATTAAAGACAACGAAGTGTAATCCTTCGGGATCCTAAATGCTTAATAACAACCGTGAACGCTTTTCAGAAAATGTTCCCAACACAGAGCCTGCCTATCGAACTCTTACTGCGATGCAATTTTCTCTAAACCAGCCGTGTACAGACAGAAGCGTGATTAACCTCTTTTATGCTGGATGCAAACTAGTACACATACAGGATTCAGTTGTTTAAAAAAAAACTGTTTAATTCTGTGCCCGTTTAAAGAGGGAATTGAATTGTTATGCCATACAGGTAGGACCTGTTACGGTGATATTGGACGAGTTGTGCTTCAAACACAAACGTTTTATTGGGCACAGGACCGATCCGTGAATTCCTAAGTGCCTCTTACTCGTTCGCCAAAAACGGAACAAAGGCCAAATACTCTAAATACCAAAAGCTAATTCGCGAACTGATCAGTAAATGTTTTTCCCTGCCTCTCTTCTCTTCTCCACAAATAATCACATCACATTTCATTACGAATGTATATAACACTGTCATGTAGCGGTTAGCAGTACCGTGAAACAGAGTAAAGATAAAGTAAGGTTTTCCCGGAGGCGTCTGGCAGGAGAGGAGGTATAGCTCCAACTTATTCTTTATCTCGGCACTAGACGGTGAGCGGGAAATGGGAACCCCAGTGCAAGAGTCGGGACCAATCTGTGCGTCCCAAGTCCGTTAGAAGTAAAAGGCAAGGGGATCAGAGAGGTGAAGGGGGTAGTATACGAGGTGCGATCAGAAAGTTTCAAGACTGTGTCAATAGAGGGCGAACCGGATGTAGTACGAGCTTCTGCCGCTTAGGGGTGCGGCCTACATTCATAGTGAATCAGTGTGGCAGCCGGCATCATCGAATTAGCATTTGTTTCTTAGTTACGGGCGTTCTGGTAGTGCATTACACCGACCCTCCTGCGATTTCGGAATGGCGTGTGCATCAAATTTTGCCAAAGACTCGCCAAAACGGCTACGGAAACCTATGAAATGCTAAAGCAACCATTTGGGGAGTCGGCAATGGGTCATGCACAAACTTTTGTGTGGCATTCACGTTTTAAAAATGGCCGAACCTCTGTCGATGATGACGAGCGTTCTGGACGACCATCTTCGAGCACAACGCCCGAAAATGTTACGAAGATTCGGCAGGCCATTCACGAAGATCGACGTCGTACCATCAACGACTTGTGCGACATTCTTGGGATAGGCTATGGGACCTGTCAGCTGATTCTAAAGGAAGAATTCCACATGCGACGCATCGCAGCCAAGTTTGTGCCAAGGCTCCTGTCTGAGGACCAGAAGCAGAATCGACTTCTCGTTTGTCAGGAGCTCAAAGATCTTGCAAGAACCGACCCCAACTTCCTTTCTAAGGTTTCCTCTTCCCAAAGATGAAAATTCAGCTAAAGGGAAGGAGATTTGAGACGATAGAAGAGATTCAGGCAGAATCGCAGATGGTGCTTGACAGGCTGACAAAGAAAGATTTCCAGGGATGCTTCCAGGCTTGGCAGCGGCGCTGGGATCGTTGTGTTCACTCCCAGGGGAACTACTTCGAGGGTGATGGATGAATATAATACCTGAGATAAGTGTACGGGTTTTTATACGCGCAGTCTGGAAACTTTCTGATCGCACCTCGTATAAGTAAGCAGATTATTATCGAATGTTGCTGATATTGAACTAAATATAACTTTAGAACTGGAAACAAATATCCTTTCACGAAACAAAACTATGTATATTTTGAAACAGCCACATACTACGATCTATATTATGTGAATATTTTGCGAGCGCTAATGCCGAAATACACACTACAGTAACATAAAAGAAGGCTTGATTTGTTATGAAGTAGAGTTCACAAACTCTCTACTGATACTTCCCCTGATCCCATATACCAAAAGTGCCTTGCGATGTTCAGAAATAAGATCAAAAGAGATCCCCGACCTGGCTTCCTACATCTCCTTAGTCCGCTGGTACAGTACTATACATATATATTATTATATTACCACAGAAAGCAAAACTACAGCAACAAAACCAAAAGACGCCACATGCACAATACAGCAACAAGTTCATTACTTCTTATCCTTATACTCCCATATAAATACAATTTCTGTTCTTTTAACCCTTTGTTATTTTTGTATGAATATAAAAGAGAATCGGCAATCGGTAGGTACTCAGTGGGGTGGGGGGAGAAGCATACTGAAGGGCGCATCCGATGGGTTGAGGGCAGAACTAAGGAAGGGGTTGGAGGTAAATTTTCTTCACGGGGAGAGCACGATGACGAAGAGGAAGCGGTAATAAGAGGAAAGCTTGGTGGAGTTAAGTTTTAAAATGTTGCCAGAAGGGCTAATGCTTAGTGTTGTGACGGTGGAAGCTGTTTCTAAGAAAAAAGAAGTTGCTTTCCTTATGAAAAATCTACTGTACAGTCAAAGCAGGTGAGGTATGTCCATCGCAGAATCATAATGAGCAAAATAGTACCACTGAAAAAAGACCAAATGATGGAACATGTTGATGGAATGCATTGGCTGTAAAAGGTCATGTTTAAAAACAAGGACACCGACAGATCCCATAAAATAAACTACACTATAAAAGTAGCCTTGAAAATTAAACTCTGAAGGAGAGTCGAATAAACCTACACAAGACTGTGAATAAATATTTTAAAAAATATAATCAAAGATTGAATAATGAAAGAAAATAATAGATGAAGTTGATAAACTGTTTGTTCAGATATAATACCAGCAGCAGTTACATCACAGATTTAAGTGTGAGAGAACATATTAAGAGGGATTTATAAAATATGTCTCTACCGTTTTCCTCAGTCCTTGTGGCGTGTTATGTTTTGAATAAAATTTACAAGATCATGTGCAACGTCTTGCTGTATTATCTATTATGTAATTCTGTCTAGTAAATGCTTGGAAACCTTACACGATGAAATTCATTAAAGTGATATGTGTCGCAACTCGGTAACCATACGCTGTTTAATGCATAATGAGATTTGCTGGTATAGCGGAAGACGAACAGCAATAACTGTTCCTGCGCAGAAGTACCTACCAAAAAATCTGAATCACACTTTGGCTACCACTGATCTACCACAAACGGGTACCTGTTTTCATGGCAGCCTGTACTAGGATAAGAGAGATTGGAGGAACCGCTGTAATAGCGGAAGAAGAAGAGCTTGAGGTGAGGGGTGGTGTGTAGCAAAGGGGTGGCTTTTTTCAATATTGAAACTCTTCTCTCGTTACTTTTTTATTTCCTTATTGGAGAACGCATTACTGGAAAGGAAGGTCTGGAAACGTTCATCAAGAAAGATTATAAGGTTTATACGGTAAGACATTACATCACTAGCGGACCTTTTTTTATCATACTCAGGTTTATACAAACTCAGCTCCAACTATATGCACAGCTCTTGGGTATTCGAAATCTGTCAAACCTCAAACATGTTCCTTCGAGGCATAAAGATAGTGCAAGTTTATTCAACACACTAATTTGGTTATTATTTACTATCCCAGTACTAAAACGCTAATATTGTTGTTACGTGCTCTTGGTACGAAGTACACAAAACTAATGCATTATGCACATGAAGACCAGTCTTCTGGGTTGTTGTGATGTAGTCTCGCAGACGTTTACCGACGTTTCAGAGATACTTGCTACCTCCATCATCAAGACGATGAGCATTGCGAACAGGTCGTTTCCGGTCGTATCCGTCCGAATACTTTGTCGGATATCTACTTAAGTGATAATAAAATTTGGTATATGGAATATACACTAAAACTGACGGGCGAATTTTACAATTGTCTGCATTGGTCAAATATCACATTCATCATTGCACCATTAAATGATACATTTCAATGCATAATTTCCACTGGCAAAAATGCTGAATATGTTGAATCTGTCAGACCTACGTTCATATCGTCTACAAGTCTGTAACTGTTAACTAAGGTTTCATATGAAGTTGTAGTTATGTTTAGAATTTTCTCCTAAAGCAGCTCATCACTTACCGACATCAAACAGAATGATACGTATAAATTATAAGCAGTTGCCATGCTGTTATTTATGCTCTTAAAAATACATTTACGAAAGTTCAATTCTTCTCAAAAATCTGTTACCATGTCACCTTAGAAGTCAGAACGGTCTCCATGTAGGTATTAAAGACGGCAAGGGAAATAAAACGCAAAGACTTTGCTGCCTCTAGCCTCCACGTCAACCCCACACGAAAAAGCCACATTCCTCAATTTGTAAAGGCGTAATAAGGACAAACAGATTTCTGCAGCTGCACAACCTCCAGTTAGCAAAATCAATATCCAAAACTAATGATGACGGGAGAATGATAGACTCCATAATTGAAGGAATAAGAAATTTATGATCCGTTCCGAATTAGATTCTTTATCAAACTCGACGGGCAGCACTAATTGACCAGATAATTCCAAGCGAATTCCACTTCTATCACACAAGCATACATCTCTATTACGACTCTTGAAATTCCAGTGGCAGACAACTTACTGTGTTGATGAAATTCATCATTCTCTTTCCTTCGTAATTTGACTGTAATCCACTGCCAATTAAGCAAACTAGCCAAGTTCCAAACAACCAACTTTCCATACAAAAGTATTCCTCGCAAAGCAAAAATACCAAAACACGCATCTAAAATTCTACGTTAAAATATAAGAAACAACCTTGTGATTATATTGTTTTCTTAGTATTTTCAGATAATTTCCCGGACAGTAACACAAACACGGCTTAATCCCCTTTTCCACATCCACCCTTGAAGATAATCTTCCAACCACCCGCAGAAGTCGTATCTTGAACCATAAAACCAAGAAACAATTTATTTACTTCCGAGCTGAACTGTAAGTAGACTTTGTTGCGTTTTATTAGGGAACACAGGAAGGGGATCGCCGTATGCGGCAATGCCTCCAAGTTGAAATGACTGCCCGTGAGTCTTCTGGCTGATTATTGGTCGTCAGTGAGAATGAATAATCAGGAGAACTGCCTGAGTAATACGTCATCACGACCGAAACGGTCTCGTTCTGAGAGCCTCATCTCCAGACGTTCTCGGGTAATAAAAAGGAAAGAGGGGCAGAAGATTCAGCTCAGAGTCTTCGCCATCAACACCGGCATTTTCACAGGTTGTGTATAAAACACGTAAATTATCACTCCGTTTCTTTTGTTCCGTAAGTGTATGAGAAAGAAATTATGAAGATAGTATTAACATAATCTTGACCCATTCCCTAAGTCCATGAAGACTCAGGTTGTGGCAATGCGTTGGCTAGTCGTGAGTTTCCTCACGCTTCCAGAAAAGTCTGGAACAATGGTGGAATAACTGGTAAAGGAAAAGTCAGAGTTGCAGGACAAAACCACGGTCCAGTGCTACTTGTCTGCCACAATTCATAAATGAACTGTAGTGGAATCAAACCCGGGCCACCAAGCAAGATCCAGACAGGCATCACACACCTTACAGAAAGAACTTTACAAAGTAACATAAACCTAAGATCCCAAAAACAAAATACTGGCTTTAAACACCAAACAATCTGTACACTAAATCGAAGTCGTTAAAACCATCCAAAATGTGATCAGAGAAACTGAAACGAATTATTGGAAAACGTATTCCGGTCGAAATAAACATTGCTGGTGTATTATACGAAAAACTCGCGAATTTAAAATCACATTGTCGAAGCTAATAGCCCCAAGTTAATACTTCAATGGTTTGTTCTTTCCTCACGGAAATAATTGAACAGCATTTCGCAATGGGTTCGGTTTTGAAAACAAAACCAATAAAAACACCGAATGTTGCAGTGTAGCGTCTTTCTCCATATTCGGGTGGGGGGGGGGGGATGCCCGAATATAACTAGGACTGCCTCAAAGTAAACAATGACAGCTTCGTTCCGCAGTCAACCGTTGTTCCATTCTTCAATGAATAATTTGTACAGCTGAAAATAAGAAGAAATTATCATTCAATTGCTAGCCTTCGTTCGAAAGATTGTATACAGCAAAAAGGAAAATTGTGAAGAGGAAACGCCACACAATGAAATAAATAGAAAAAAATACAAAAAAAAGTTTCGTTTGTTATCCTTAAACTAATACACGGTATACAAGAAAATCAGTGTGGGTGTATAATGTTATTAAGTAAATTTAAAAAGCCCTGAAAACGAGAGGAAATTAACGTTAGGTTATTCGAAACAGCCTTTATAATACAGACCCACATAGGACAAGAAAAACTTCGTTAAATAAACTACCAAAACCTTAAAATCGAAAAAAAAAAGGCTACTTTTGTTTCTTATCCGTTACGTGAAACAACCCGCGGGCCTACAACTTGAACGAAGACGCCGCTGAGAACAATCAACAAACCCTTGGAGAAAAAGGATTTTTTTTTTGTTATCTCGTTTTCGGAACACCTTACATAACATAAACAAAGGAATGTAAAGCAACCAGATTCTTAAAACGACTGGACCGTTAATTTTCAACGGTCCTAACCCCTTATACGTCGCTGGGATTGTAGGCAGCAGCGTGGAGTAAAAGGGTTTAACATGTAATTATTAAGCCTGCCTCCTTGCGTTTTATGAAACTGTATCACGTGAAGAGTTTACTACCATCGTCTGAATGCCAGGAAAAAAAGAATGACTCTGCTTATCCCTAAATTCTATTCCAAGGAGAGAAAATAATCCACAAACACGCCTTCTGCAAAGAAGCCTTCATTTTGTACAGACCTGCCAAACTTCACTAAGTATCATACCAACTTTAGGGGCATAAGAGAACGTCGCGCTGTATCAACTGCACAGGATATAAGAGTCGATAAGACAGGAAGATAATTACAAAGGAGGCGGTAATTAAATACTGAAATTTAACTATTATCACAGCATTCGCATGAAGAGACTTAGGAAGATTACATGGTAGAGATTGGTACTCGGAACCTACCGAATATAGGTCCAGAATGTTACATATATGTCAGTCTTCTTGGGGATTAAACCTTTAAATTAAAATGACTTCTTAAGAAACTAACTTTAAAGTAAATGCAGTCTCCTTCAAGAGACAGGTTCAAAGGTTACGCTACTTTCAAAAGCGATCTTAAAAGACTCTTCAGAGTAAAATAAACGTAAGAGTTGCTGGATACGGCGATAGGCAAAGCAAATTAAAAGCCTATTCTCTTTTTTATTTCGAGACTCGTGAGAACACACGGAGAGAATCCAGGTGGTCAGTTTACAGCGGATTAGGCCAACAAAGCGAAACACGTCTGTTCGCAATGCTGAAGTTCTATTAGTGAATCGTTTCCTTGCTTCCTCTTCCGGAGAATCCACAAAGCTTACCTCCTCCCCAACACACCTCTCTACAACCATACAATGTGAAAATTACTGTAGTGTCTGGATAATAGGCTATATAACGCAGGGGTTCAACACCACTAACACCAAAAACCCACCTCCGGAAGCTGTTATCATCCAATTCCATCAATCTTCCACCATTAAAACATATTTCTGTAAAATTCATCTTAAATTTATCCTTTCATCTCCTAGGTCTTCCACTATACCTTGCAACAAATCATGCAATTATGGTTTTCCACATGCGTGATGGAGGAACCGAGAAATACTAAGACAACCCTCAGTGAAGGTAACAGATCTCAGGAACGAGATAAAATCTCCAGAACACGAAGCATCGTTGATAACCGTTCCACTGTGACGTTAGGTACTGAATCTCAGAAACTTAACGCAAACATTCTGCCCTTTCAAAAAGAATCTAACACAACAATGCCTCCACTCGTTTGTATCAATATTTCCTCAAACTTTTCATTTCAAAGAACAAATTCCATCTACATTTCTTAACATTTCCGTGTAAAATGGTTCGCATGACTGAATCGGGAGACATTTATATCAGCCCCTCATCACCGACTTTCATTCTGTTGCCATGGTTTGTCACTGTTGGCAAAGGCGCATCTGTCAACTTCCTAACAGACCTATCATTGTTCACGGACCCGATACTGCGGGAATAGAGTCACAAAAGCGAAAATAATACCAAACTCTAGATAGAATACACCGCTGTAACAAACAGGGGATCAAAGGCAGTTCTACAAACTCTTTCACGTACGTTACGACGCTAAGTCAACGGAACGAGAAATGGAAATTAGAAATGTCAAGGCTCTTCAAAACAGCCAACAACTATACACCATTGCCCCATTAATGGTTATGTCCCTGAGATATAAAAGACACGTAACACGCAAGAGATACACGTGAAATGTCGACATTTTAATGGAAGTCTCAAGGGAAGAGATCACATGAGAGACGTAAGCAAAGAAAGAAGGATAATATTAAAACGTATGTTCACAGAAACAGGTAGTCACGATGTGGACTGGATACATTTTATTCTGGACAGTCATGACAAAAAAAAGTAATGAACCTTCAACGTCCACAATAATCTCTAATATATGAGAGAGACAATTAAAAAAAAAAGTTTATCAAAACTTAATGACAGTTAACGTGGTCCAATACATAAAACTTCGAACATTAAACATCCATTAAACGTGTATCTAAATTAAGAGCATGAATTGGACACAGCGACCTAAGACAAATATAGACGATCACTGACGTATAGAACTGTAACCTTGCAACCTACTTCATACAGGCTATCATACACAACACAAAGTATCCACCTTGAAGATGGAGGAGAGCATGTTCTTAAGAAATGTCTCCAACAATACATGCCATTACAACTCAGAAGACTTTACACTGTAAATTGATCGCCGTGTACACCTACGATAGTCTTATTAAAATGAAACGGATGTTATAGCACTGTATATTTTGTGAAACTGCAATGTCTACAACACCGACAATCCAGAAACCAGCTCCACGAATCACTTTAAGCAGAATTTCACACAGTGGTAGTCTTTACGAAACAGGAATAAAAATATTCACTCGCATTTCCCCTTCAAGCAGGTGAAGTCCCTGGCACAGTCCTTAACTAAGCACCACGCCATACAAATATATTGTGAGGGGGGTAGAGGTGTAGCTCCACGCATTCTTAACCTCAGCACTACATGAAAGTAACTGGTTAGATTCACACTCCGGCCCCTTTTTCTAGCAAGAAAAATGGATAGGAGGCAGGGCTGGCCCCAGAGCTGGTGTGGACACTGTAAAGAAGAGAAAAAACTTGTCCTTGCCGGAATTTGAACCCGGTCGTTCAATCAGAAGAATAATCACTTTATGGCAGTTACCGCAGTTTCGCCCTTCAAGCAGGTGTAGCCTAATGAAACACATTGCCCCGAGGTCTCCAAACCCTCTACTTATTTTACCATAATCATTCGTCCAGATCAAACCAATTAAACCGTCCCTACAAGACCCCCCCCCCAAAGACAACTGCATTCGTGCTAATGTACAATAATAAAATTCATAATATCGTATGTATTCTAATGCTAAATTAGATTAAGATCAGTCTACGAGATCATAGGTCATTTAAGGGTGGGACACAAACATTTATTATCCACGTACTGCATATACAACACCAGACCTAAGAACACGCAATGAGAATCAAAGACGTACAGCGGTCGATGAAAGTCAGAAACACTTGCAGAGAGTCAGAAAGACTGCATCAGAAACAGATCAAGTACCGTGAGAAAGATGGAATGTCCGCGTTACAATTCTGCAATGTAAAGCTTCTTTGCCAGCGAAACGTCTACTAAACGACATCATTAGCGGTTGTCGTCCTGGGTCGAGAAATCGGCTACTTATTTTTTTTTTTCGACAGGACAGCGGGCCACGGGAATCGATCAACGTACTCTGGGGCCAACTCAGCCTACTTTGACTCCCCACACGTAAGGAAGTTGCAGTGTGAAGGAAACCTGAAGTACTGCCTTTTACGATCACTTCTCCTAGACGCCTTCACTGCACAGAGCCACTTTTACCTATGTCCTTACACCCCAAGAACGCACTTCAGGTCTTACAACAGTGTAATCGTATTTAGTAACTACGGCTAAGTGTGTAACGTTTTTATAAGCCAATGGCATTTATCTGCTGGTTTCGATTTATTTCACAAACCCACTTTTAACGGCGTAGTTTCAAAGAACGTGCGAGTGAAAGTAAAAGTGAAAGAACGGTTGATCGAAAAAGAATGGTCGGTGATAGAAATGTAATTGGGAGGCGCTGGATGATATGGATGGGGGTTGAGAGAAGAAAAAAGGACACGAGAAACGGGGCAAGAAAAAGGAAAGAGAACTACACCAAACGGCAGCAGCTGAAGACCCACGGCACAGGGCAAACTGAAGGGCCGTGGTGCGGAGCAGGTGGAGATTTTTGGACATCTACGTAATGAAAATGTGCAAATATTCAGGGATATGACGCAGAGGGAATCGACAGATATCCAAGACACTGGGTTCAGAAGAGATTCATGGAAAAGAATTAAGAGACCCATCCTGAGAGCCCTGGGAGACTAAACTCTTCAGGCAGCAAACTTCATGCATGTGCTCAGTCTCTAAAGAGATTCGTAAAATTTTATCCTGAGAAGTTTCGAGATAGAACTCTTACGAGATCCATGAGACTGATCCCAGAAAATCCGACGAGATTTGACTCATGACTTCAAAACGTCAGAGTCCTAAAGCAGAAATGAAAGAGTTTCATCGGAATCGACTACTGGGAGATACACGGGGCTGAATCCTGAGAAGCTTTCCAGGACTGACCTCTAGAGAGATCCACAGGAATTAACTTGTAACGTTCCCTTGTATTGGAGGCCAAGCACATTGACTGTTTTGCTTGGTACCCCGTGGGACAAAACGGGTTTGATTCCTGTGAGACACGTCTGGATTCTTTGGAGAACAACGGAATTCTTAAAAGGTACATATGGAGGGTGCGGGGGACGACAGTTCTTGTTCATACCGAGGAATTAAGGTACACTTTGGTCATGCCATGACTATGACAGTAACGATGGAGTTCTTACACATTGAACATTCAGATTCGTCACTTTAAATGCATCTAAAGAAATTAGATCGATTATTAACGGGACTAAAATTATAAGTAAGAGACGGACTTAAGGTGGTATTCTATGGTGTATTTTTATGCTAAGATTCATGAAAATCCGTCTCTTGTGGAGAGCAACACATGAAGAAAGACGGATATACATCCACGATGATACCAAGACGCTGACACAAAGGAAATAGACTCTAAAGAGCGTCCAGATACCGAGACGATTTTCAGGCGAATGCATAACATCTGCGGCATGGATTTCTGAGTGAAGGTTTGTAAGCGAGTAAAAGCCTTGGGGCCCAAGTTTTTAACAAGGCGAGTGATAGCAGCATGCAGCAAGCAACCTGCTCACTGAGGCAGCCACAGTGGAGATACCAGAACTCAGTAACTTCAGAGCAACAGTGGCTCTTGGCACATATCACACTGGTCTGTCTGATTACAAGTCCTTTATATAGACCTTTTTTCCATATTATTTGATTGATTCTTAGGTTACTTAACGACGCTGATTGAACAAGACAGATAACTTTCCAGAAATAATATCGAATAATGATGGCTGTCTTATGGGTTGTACGAAATCACTCATCACCCTGATGATGCAAGCAGCAAGGACCTCTGAAACGTTGGCAAACTTCTACCAGACTGCACTGCTCTTCACCTAGAAGACAGCCATCTTCGGACTCACCACCGTGAAAATCTCAAGTCCTACTTAAGATCACAAGATGACCATGAATGCAAGTGTCAAGATCTGAATACAATCTGTCGTGTCTTTGCAGCAAGAATAAGCAATTATTTTTACTCGGGAATTAAATGGGAAAACTCAACTGACCACAGACCGGAAAAGCCTGAGAGAAAAATACTATTTTTAAAGAAAGTTAAAGATCTGCCGATTCGCAGTGACAAGACATATTCTACTGATTATCCACCAATATAATTGTATTACAATTATTGGTTTATTTGTTTACTTGAACACAACATTATAAACTTTGACTAGTGAATCTGAATTGGGTCTAATTACACTCTGTTGTATCCAGTTGTAAGCACGACACAGCAACATAAATTAAAAGAAGTTGCGTGTATGCCTACTAGGGAATCCAAAACTATAATTTCCGTACAAGTGTCCGAATTTTTGTGACCTTGTGCGATTACAGTACATTCTCATTAGCAGGAATGTGTAATGCATTAAATAATTATAAAATATAGTTCTTGTATTAACTCCGCTGGGCTGGTGAAACGATCGAGATCAGATGTTAAGTCTCCATTTACACGATCTTTTTATCGGAGTTGGAAAGTCTTAGCGACGCGCAGAACGAATCTTATACGCGATAAACGATTCGCTCTGCCAAACTCCCACTGCTTGTACCGCACTCGGAAAGGAAGCGTGTATACAGGAGCCAACATCCCAAAGCCAGACACGCCTGGAAAAGACATCGTTTCCGAAACGTCGAGTTTTGTATGAAAGACCAAGACGATAAAAACTGTCAAAAAAATCAAATTTGTCGTAACAGATCTTCATAATAAATATTCAGAAACAGTGGCAACATGTTCGTAGAAATTTTATGAAAATCCGTCAACTGGTTCAGAAGTTATTATAAGGGACAGACACGGAGAACGATTATACCAAAAGCCTATTGTCATAAATAAAAGTGACAGAAGTAGACTAAAATGTAGGACAATTAAAACACAAGCTATCGAATGAGGAGAAAACTGTAAACGAGACATGCCTTTTCGTCTGAGGATAAACATAACCTATCAGATAAACACATACCCTACGTAACGCCAGAGGTTACTATTCCTGCTTCACAATCGGGAGGTTCCGTGTTATGATCTCAACCCAGAACCGGGCTATCCTGACTGAGACATTCCCTTGGTCTTCTTAGTTCCTTCAGGCAAATACACACCACGGCTGCCTCCTTACATATCCTTTCTTATCATTCACCAACAATCACCAAAGGCATTCTGGGCTACACTACTTATGCACATTAAATGGCATAGCTTAATAACCCAATAACCAAATAAAGAAATATAATCATTCGCATCTATGAACCGAGGTAGACGTGTGTTCAACTGTTTCCTTCTAGTCAGTGTTTCCGAGAGTGAAGTACGCGTACCACCAACGGTACGCAAAAGGATTTCACGGGAGGTGCGATTAAAAATACATTTTAAATTGTTCCAGAAACCTAAATGCTGTCAGATAACTCCAATACAAGGAAAACTGAAAACATTCCTTAATAATGATAAAGCGCATAAGTTTCTGTAACATTTTTAGCTTACCTCGTAGGACTTTATAGTTTGTACCAGCTTAACCATGCCGTACTTCGACCGCTTGCGGGTTAACTAATACTGAAATGATTGTAAGAAGGGGGAGGCCAATAAGGCTGAGATCCCGAAAGGGATAGACAAATGTTTAAAGTTTGGGAACGACTGGCGTAAGAAACAATGCCCTATGATGCAAAGCACTGCACGTTTTAGAAGCGGCTTCGGGTAAGCGAGGTATTATCCTTGCATTCCGCCATGAACGAAAAGTAGTAGCAACAAGTAAGTAAACCGCCTAGACTAGGACAATAAAGTCTAATTACGGGACAGGTGTCTAAACAGTCTACTGTTAAGTTGCATTAACAAAACAAAACAAAAAGGAAACTTTAAAAGTAAACGATGACCATTACTTCAAATTACCACCAAATGAATATATGCGTGCGTTCACCAAACTAAAATTATATAACTTGGTTATACATCTTCACACAAAACATCCATATATATAAAAAAAAATATGTATATATATACACCATTTCCAAGTTGGTGAAACATTTATATGGTCAATGTGTTTATATTTTTAATTTGAAGGCTACAATTCAATTCGGATCCATTAATTTCCTTCTGTCATTTCTAAAAATACAAAGATTAAAATAAGCTAAATTGTAAACTTAAATTTTAACCTGTTACATTTTAATGTCTTTTCTGCGGTTGATTTGTATGGCTGTGAAACTTGATCTATCTCACTTCAAAGGAAGAACGCAGAATCGGGATTTTAAATGAATTCTTATTAGTCGTGTTTGTTAATTAATCTAAAGATGTCTATAAACACTACCACGCATTATTACACGAGATGTGGTGTGGATGGCCATCATTATGAAAAATAAATTATAGACTGATTTTTTTATGGAAAGATAATGGGAAAAATATTTGAACCAAAGAGAATGGAAATAACCAGAGGATGGAGAAAACTACAACATGGAGGCCTTCGAAATTTATAATCTTTACCAATGTGACTAACCAAGGAGGTCAAAATGGGAAGGATGTAAGATAAAGGACGCACAAGCAAAATTCAATTATAAATCAGAAAATCCCGACTCCAAATGAAACTGACTTATTTTAATCGGTAATTCTCAATTTAAAACATAAATCCTAAGGTCACATCGTCGCTATATTTCTAACACACATACACAACCTGTAGGCCTGTATTTAACCTCAAAGTACACTGAACGTCACGTGTCTCCATAAAACTGTTAATCGCATACGGTAACGAAATCCGACAATTAATTATATCTCGGCCGGTTATTTTGTCTTTAATATTAGAATCCAAATGTAACACACATATTTTCCAAATGCATTCTTTGTGATTTTGCAGTACCTCAGTGGCACTAATGTATACTTATCGCAAATCCAAATATTTATTTCATAGGGCGAAACAAACTTATTGCTACAAATTTTAATTAGTGTACACTGCAGATACAAGATCCATAAATTGCTTTCCCTTGGACCTTGCCACCCATACACCACGTCGACAAATATTCAAATTAAAGGTTTCAGATAAGATCCTGTATATTTAATGAAAAATGAGCCAGTATCTCAGTTACACGTGAGTTAGTGCTTATAATGGCCCCACAGAAACCAAAACGAAAACTTTCATAGTAGATTCCGATATAAAATCCGTCTAGTAATTTCGAGATGGAAACAGACGGGAAGAAACCTCACCGCTATACTGCAATTTTATGCGATTTCGGTAAAGAATGCATTTCGTAGCTACAAAGTTTGTTTTTACTCGGAACACACGAATAAGTCAAGAAAGGTCCCTTACGGCTTAAGTAATTCCTGCCACCTCATCTTTAAAGACAGTATCTTATAAACTTTAGTTAAGCAGTCCACATACAAATGGTCTCTCAAGAACATCTTCTGTAAATTACGTTATAGAACAGTATATAGGCCCGCACTTACACAGGACAGATTTGATACATGTCTTCCTACTACAACCACGTCTTAATTACTGTGACAGTGTAAAACATCATTAAAATTCGACGCGAAATTATTTCTTTCGTGTCTGAATTCCTCACTCTCCTTCAGTTCCTAAATCCCTTTCCAGTACAATGACTGAGTTGGACGACCCGGGTTTCATTCCGTGAGGGCAGTATTTTTCTCTTCGCCACACTTCCGGACCGGTTCTGTGGCCCACCCAGCATCTTGTCCAATGGGCACCGGGGTACTCTTCTCGGGATAAAACGACCGGTAACATTCACCTGCATCTAATGCCGAGGTTCAGAATGCGTTGGGCTATAATTCTACCCCCCCCCCCCCCAACAAATCTGCATGCCATCAGGGAAAACTTTGCCTTTACCTTATAATCCTTTGCTCTTTTCTTTCGTATACCTTTCTCATTTCTTTGATGCGTCTGTCCTACTGACATTCCTCTACCCCATTCTTACTTTCGTTTACCTCTCCTGTATTTCTTCCTCATCCAGCAAATTTCAATACATGACAAACACAAAACTATTTTAATATATTAGTCTATAATATTAAACAGTTTATAAACAAAAATACCGCCTTTGTATGCCACTGCTGGGGGGAGTGGGAGAAATGATGAGAAATATCAGTCGTCAGTTTCAACGTTTTTTCTCCAAAACCCCGCCACATCATACATCCCGACTGTGAGCGCAAACAAAAACACGAAACAGGCTCTTATGGGTATAACACAACTGCCTGAGGAGTACCAAAGTAAAGCGCCTGTATTTCGCCCGGGGTTCGTCAAAAAACTATACTGAAATAATTAAACTCTTCATGTATCATGAATACATACTTTAAATAGCAAATGCCCTGCTACGTACCGCTGTAATGTGACCGTATTATGTATTGAACGCCTCATACCCAAAATACAGCTATGGATATACATCGCCAGTTAACTACCAACCACACTAGTGACGGAGACAAGGAGAACATTGGACGTCTTGGCAGCTGATTCCATGCCACATTTAAGAGGTTAATTAAAATTACACCCAACTTACTTATTTTCCGCGTCATTAAGCCATGATTGAGTTCCTGTAATATATTTGTGTATACATAATTTTGAAACATAACAAATTCCATATTCGCTAGTTCTCATAACCGACGGTTGAAAAATGGGAAACGGGAGTTCCTTTATCGTTTCTTCGTCCATTCAGTGACGTCTCAGCAAAATGTTAGCCACAGTACAGAGAAAGAATGTTGTTAAGTAATTAACAGAAAAGACTGTGGTATAAATCGGCTGTGGCCTATTTTACGGCACTACGCCATAATATGACTAATGAGACTACGGAAAACAACGTAAACAGTCAGGACAGGGCGGTCTCCGGAAAGATAATCTAATTCGGAGTATCCTCAGTACGAATGATAACTAATCACCTAGACGCGATGCTGGTGTATTGAGTTACTGAATGTCTTGTATATTAAATTAGACACAGCCCTCTATGCCTTACACAAAACCGCAGAAAAGGTCTGAGCACGATAGATGAAAATTGAAAGTTCACTTTTTTAATTTTCATGATTTTTTCGTTCTTACTTCCACTGAAACGCAGATGTTACCAACAAAATTTCAAAACAGCGAATAAATTTCGGTATAAACCTGTAAGTAATTAGAGCACATATTTAAAAACGTAACAAAAATAAACGAACGGACATTGATGTAGCCTACTTTATATTCCAAACATTATTACACAAGTCAGTGCCTAAAAATGCTTAATACTCATAAAACAGCCCAATAAAATTCTTAGGTGTGGAATGAATAATGGATACATGAAACACTTGTTGGTTAAATAAAAAACCTCAATTAAATTCATAGGAAACACGACACTAATATTTTATAAAGACGGCCTTGGACCACATAACAGTCACTGTGTATACCAAAAAGTTACCAGAGAAAGAGTTCTCATACAATAAGTCCACTGACCTTTGGTTCCTCAATTGAGAATATGCGAGTTATATCATTTTGGTTCCAAAAGCCACCACTCGGTCGCTACTGGCTGCACTTTGTTACTCCAGTCGCGTTCGCTTTTGGGGATGATTGAATGTAAACACGTGACTAGCGACGAGCGAATACCAATAAGGACAGACACACACCACTGCTATTGCGAGAAGAGGAAACCTAACCTCACTTTCGTGTTGCAGCTAGAAGAAAATACTTCTAGTAACCGAACACCCTCTGGGAGCACGTCGCCAATTTTTGTAATGTTTTCCCTACGTGTACCTATGCTACTGGAAATGTACATTGTCCATTCCACAACTAAATCTTGTTTGTTCTGGACATATGGATACTGATAATGTACGTCTCTAATTTATTTGGAAAAAAAAACACTGCACAGAATATAATGCTATAAGAAATGCTGATAGGGTTTGGTATTTCTCGAGGCCAAAAGGAACTCAACAAAGAACAGGTCCCTACTCAGACACGAGGGTAAACCAAAAGTGTAATTATTGTTTCCCTCCCCTTAACATGTTCATTTTAATTCAGAAACAAAATCATGCACGGTTTGAACTGCGTATTAGTATTAAATATTTTACTGCAATCTCTTGGTCGAATGCAGCACTGAGGTTTTTGGTATTCACGCTTCGTATTTACGTGGTCCCGGGTTTGATTCAGGGTCCCGCAGCCTGCTACGGCGATTGAGACAGTTCTTTTCTGTTAGTATTGCCGGACAACTGCTCAAGTACTGGCCATCCATACATTTAATGGACAATACACACGATTCAGCCATTTAGGCCTACCCATAAATTCGTTCTTTCACTAATCACATCTAAAACTTTTAACAATCACACAAGCCTTAAATCTGTTATTCTTTCAAAATAAGACGCCTAGTTTCATACCCATATAAAACACGAAGTTAAATTATGTATTTTAAAATATTTTAATCTTTAGTTTTGCAAATAGGACATGAGAGGATTAAAGACTTACATATAATTCGATAAGCATTCAATACTGGAACATATCCAAAAAAAAAACCTCCCATATATTTTAATCAATTCATCGAAAATTTAATCAGATTACCAGACACTTTAAGAGGATTAAATGGCGAACAATATCTGGCGTTCTGTATATACAATGACACTCAAATGGGGTGGTGCATGGAGATGTGGCCTTTTCATGTAACACAAAATGTAACTGTATGGTTCACAACAGGTAGGCGCCTCGCAATAGAGCACATGCATTCATTGCTACTGAATTGTACACACATACATGCATAGTAATTCAATGGTGACAGTGGCCCTCCGACTGGATATACCTCACCCTACGTACATATGCAATAATAGCCTTTCAACTGAGCAGATGGTTGCTCTAAACCATAGGAAGGATGCTTATGCAACATTTGCCACCACTTTGGTGGATTGTCGCCTAAAGGGAGGGTTACTGGTTAAAGCCAGTAGGACAATATTCGCCCTAGTCATCTCTCTCATTCTATTATGGTACAATGGTCAGTGTCGGAAGACAAAGCCATAGTACAGTTTAAATCGGCAACACCTTTTATTCTGAAAGGCTATAAACAGTATAAGCATAGTTTAACATGATTGTCAACATTTCGCTTGGTTTTATTAATTCGTGACGCAGCGTAAATCAATGCAACCAACCAGTAACGTGAGAAGTATAGTAAGCTGGGTAATTATTTCATAACGCGACATCAACTGCTTGTCTGTCACCTAGGGTTACTATGGTAGTGAAATACAGGATGTTACAGCAGAAACGACATAAGAACCAGATGGGGAGAGACAACACAATTTTTGAACGTAATTTGTAAGACACAAATCAGTGTGACAGATCCAAGAGAAAGAGGCTGTGGAGATTGGAAGTGGATGGAACTGCATCAAGACGATGTTTTACGTACTAGAGGCGTTGGACCATCGGGTTATATTCCCAGAAAGTCACTTGTATAGTTGGTTGGTGTTACGGCTGTGTATTTAAAAACGGGTAACTATTTTAAACAGCCATTTGGAAAACCAATATGAGAAAATTATATTAAAATTGGTCTTAGAGAAAGACTGTGACATATAGATTAACGAAAATATCTATAACACAATATTTAAATATTACAAAAACTTACAATGTATAGTTCGAGACTGTAATCTTGAGACTTGTGTGGTGAAGGAGGAAGGAGGAAAGATAGCGTTAGACTTTAACGCTTCGGACTTCCTGTATTCCTTGCAAGTCTCAAGATTACAGTCGCGAACAGTACATCCAACTTATTAATAAATACTAATGATCAAAAACTCCAATAACAAACCGTATATACTACGATGAGACGTAATGGAGTATGTATTTATTAACCTGTCTTCGCAGAACTCCACAAATGTATTTTTATACATACCTGTTCTCTTGTCGTCGTCTACAGCAGGAGTTCTCACCCTTTTTCGCTGGCGTACCACTAATTCTAATTTAACACATTAAATGTACCACTAACCAAATGCGCCCAGGGAAAACTTATTTATGTCAATATTATCTTTTGATTTTCTTACTTAGTTCGCGATGCAATCAACATTGGCTCGCGTACCACCAGTGGTAAGCGAACCATTGATTGAGAAAAGCTAGTCTACTGTATTTGACATCACAGGGCACGTAAAAATATATGCAGTGCCACATGTATCGGTAACAACTTATACATAAATTGTAATTTCAATTAATATTGAACGGTACCAAACGCAATGTAACATGGAATAACTGAAGAGCATGTGACCACGCAGGTTCTGAATTCACACAACAGCGATCTTAAAAACAAAACATCCTTCTAAAGCCACCGCATGTCATAGCATAAACTGAATTTAAAAATCAAACACATGGTAGTTCTTTAGTGGTTCGTTGATAACGAAGCTAATTCCGACAGCTATCACTGCCTTCGCCTCGTTAGTACACGGGAAGTTAATATTCTTTGATGCTGTCACGGCGCTCGTTTCACATCAGAATCCCCTTCTCTGGCAAATAACTTTCCTTTTCTATTTCATCGGGATATTAATTAAAAAAGTTCTGCGTCATTTTGTTTGACACACAGACAATAAAAAATAATAGTCGCTGTGACAAACCTAATTTACATTACAAAAGAGAAGCCAAACATTTGGGGGATTACACTGGTGACAATCCGGTAATGAAACAAGCAGGTTAATTTAGTTGCTTGTATTACCATCGATACCTAAAGGTTTAAAAAAATAAAGCCACGTATAAAACAGAAGTAAGCTGCAATGGGTAAATTAAACACACCTGAACAAAGGAAATATGTTTACGTCTTCAATTTGTGACCTTTATCTAAAATCATTTCGATCGTGAAATAAACAAGACACGTAGCGCGTTGGGAAATAAGAAATGCGTACAGTTCTTTTGTCGAAAAGCTAAAGAAACCACTAGGTAGAAACATGCATCTCACAGAAATAGGCTGAAATATCACCTACTTTGAAATGGCTAAGGAACACGGCAACGAATATACGGTTCCAATTAACATACGGAATTCCTTAACCAGGTGAATAAGCATTAATTGTTTACGAAAGATCAACCACTATCAACTTAGTTCATTCTATTTCACGTGAACTAGATATGTAATCCACCAGAAATTATAGTGAAGATTTCTGTCTTCTGGGTTGTTGCGCTGTGTAGTATGGTCGATGTTAACCAACGTTTCAGAGGTCATACTGCCTCCGTCATCAGGGCGATTCTTAGTATGAAGATTTCTGTCTTCTGGGTTGTTGCGCTGTGTAGTATGGTCGATGTTAACCAACGTTTCGGAGGTCATACTGCCTCCGTCATCAGGGCGATGAATCGCTACACGGCGCAACAACCCAGAAGACAGAAATCTTCATACTCACCGCTGTGAAAACCTCAAATCATACAGAAATTATACTCTTTACCACGTCCAAGTAGTAGGTAAAACAAGTAAGTCGGGATTTGAAACAGAATTCGAGAAAAATAATCCCGAAATTGTATGTACGTAATTATAATATAGCCCAACAGTAGCCGGGGTAAGGAGAGGGCAATCCAGAAATTATCCACAGACGCCATTAAACACCGTTCCAAATTAATGGAAAGTTACAACAGTTATTATCCAACCATATAAAGACGCTTTGTAAGCGGTGCGTGTGGCTGTTCTATGTGCAGACCGCCATATTCATTGAAATCAGCAGTACGAGGTAATAATGTCAAAACTGTCACCAAGCCCAAGTAACCAAGGGGCCTCTTTACTCTCTACATCATATTAACGTAATGGGAGCTGTTAAAAGCCACTTTGACGCCCAGAAATGTTGAAAATACTACCCAAAAACAGTGAAAATAAAGTCCAACCAGCAATAAATCTACACCCATCCTTAGTCCTATATACAGATCTCGAAAAGACGACTTCAAAGTGGAACGCAATCATTCTTTCTTCGGGTGCAACTAAACTACATGCATAAGAGTAATAGATATAACGCACAGAAGCCTAATATAATGCGAAAATTGCTCGGTATGGCAGAATTTGGTAAAGAGTGTTATGCGCAGACGGTAGGTTTCGGACTTCCCCGACGTTTTCAAAGGTACAAAAAACAAAAGGTTTATTCAATCATCACAACTACATAAAAAGGCTGCTGTAAAATGATTTTTAATTAACCATATAAATAATAATTCACATACCTATACCAAAACAAATAACAAAGGCCAATATCGCTCAACTACGACGAGAAATAAAGAAGAAAAGAAAACAGTTGAAGGATGAAACGTGTTTTCTGTTTTGTAAGCTGATTATGTAAATGCACTTTTTAGTTTTTTATTAGCTCAGGATGGCAACATCACAACACAGCGAATCAGTGATTCACATTAAACAAAAATGTTATAAAACGACCGCAGAAACCCATTTATGTCTGCTTAATAAATTGTACGCGTAAATAAGTTGATTTGTGTTCCGCTAGAGGGAACATATATCCACCCAATGTATGAATACATCGAGAATTCAAAGCCCTATAGACCAATGTTTAAACAATTAAGTGATTGGATGGTATAGTACACTAGTAGCTTGCTTATCATAGACACAAAAGTCGACGTAGTGTACAGTCGAAGTAAAGCTACTACAGACCACCAGGTCCTGCGTATAAAATGTTTGTTGAAAGTGATTAAGGTAACGGAAATCTTCCTTTGTATCCACGAGTTAAACATTAAAGTCGTACGACACAAATTCCATGCAATCTCAATCAGGCGCACGATGCACGAATGTTATTAATTTAATACTACGACCGACTCTTCCCGTACACACTTGATAGGAGCCAATGTGAAACAGGGAGTTGGCATGGGCGTGGTGGAAAACAAAAACCACTCATTCCAGAAATCGACAACCGGTAGTCCATGTCGAAGTCAACCGACGTTTCAGAGGTGCTTGCTGACTCCACCATCAGGACGATCGCAACAAGAACATTATAAGAAGTTATTAAACGGTATGTACTGAATGATCTGGCCGATGATAACTTTTCGGAGAAGAAAAAGATAGGCACTGTATAAGAGGCCGGGTTGGATTCCGAGACGGTCTGGATGCAGAATCTAGAAGAAAATTCCTTACCCCGGATCGAACCCCGATCGTCCAGTCTGTAGCCAGATACTATACTAAATTACCCCGGTTCGTATTCGTAGACAGTTCAGATGTATGATTTTTTTCCCTCTTGGAACATAAGCAAATTCCAGTTATTGCATGACGTCACTTTTATTTCGTCATCTACATTTGCACTTTGCGCTTCGTTTCTTCATCTTACAGGCTAACTCCAGAAGATATTCCTAAGGGCGACAGGAGAGAATGTAATGCGCGTAGCTTCTGTCCTTATGCCATTATAAATCATAACGCATGTTCGAATTCAGAAGCAAAGACTCGACCTCGAATGTAACTCTGAAGAACCATATTTACTGTACTACAGTCAACTGGTTCAAAAGTAAGACAATGCAGAGAAAACATACGTACGTACATTACATACAAATAAACAGACGTAAGATTGAATGTCTTTCATTTTGTTACTGAATAGATCTGAAATGTAAATTGTTTCACTGTAAATATAAAATGTGCTTAAATGAAACCTGTAGCAAAATTCGAGTAGGTAAATATGTATCTGAGACATTCCTCATCAAGAACGGTCTAAAACAAGGAGATGCTTTGTCTCCCTTGCTCTTTAACTTTGCGCTAGAATATGCTATCAGGAAGGTCCAAGATAGGCAGGAGGGTTTGCAATTGAATGGGACACAGCAGCTATTGGCATATGCTGATGATGTTAATTTATTGGGGGACGACATGAATACAATAAAGAGGAATGCAGAAGTTTTACTGGAGGCTAGTAGACAAGTGGGGCTAGAAGTAAATTCAGAAAAAACTAAGTACATGTTAGTATCTCGTCATCAGAAGACAGGCGGGCAAAATTATCTTAGGGTGGCTAATAAATCCTTTGAAAGGGTTACAAAGTTCAAATATTTGGGAACAACAATAACAAATCAAAATGATACTCGTGAGGAAGTTAGGAGGAGACTAAATTCCGGAAATGCTTGCTACTTCTCAGTTCAAAATATTTTGTCTTCCCGTCTGATTTCTAAGAACCTGAAAATTAAAGTATACAAAACATTAATCTTGCCTGTTGTTTTGTATGGGTGCGAAACATGGTCTCTCACTCAGAGGGAGAAACACAGATTGCAGGTGTTTGAGAATCGGGTGTTGAGGAGGATATTTGGGCCTAAGAGGGAAGATGATGGGGCGTGGAGAAAACTGCACAATGACGAGCTTAAAAATCTGTACTGCTCCCCCAGTATTGTCAGGGTGATTAAGTCGAGAAGATTGAGATGGGCCGGGCATGTAGCGCGCATGGATGGGGCAAGGTGTGTGCACCGGGTACTGGTTGGGAAACGTGAAGGGAAGAGACCGCTGGGGAGACCTAGACGTAGATGGGAGGATAATCTCAGGCGGGATCTATGGGAGATAGGAGTTGAAGGAAACTGGATTTTGTTGGCCCAGGACAGGGTCCGGTGGAGGGCTTTGGTTAATTCGGTGATGAACCTTCGGGTTCGGTAAGCCATCTAGTTAGTTAGTTAGTAAATATATTTTATGTATAAATACGTTAAAGTTCCAGATCCAATTAAACGTCTCCACAATTTCTGGAAACAAATAAAGTCCGTAATTTTATTGTGGTTGCCATGAAGCTGCTCAGTATCGAATGTGCCATATATGTAAACAAAAGCGCAGAGCATTGTGTTGTTGACAAGGTAGGTCATCATCGAAATTGATTGTCCACTGTTTATATTTCATACGATGCCTCAGCCATCTCCTCTTGTTTATACAGTACGATCACCCCCCCCCCCCTCCACCACTTTTATAACTTGTGTACAAATAAGTGCTGCGCTCTATCGGCAAAATATTGCAACTACAGAGGCGTGCCAAGACAATAAACCCGTTTTTAATTTGTCAGAATCGTGATTTTTTTGTTCGACTCCTCGAAGAAACAACATTCAAGGTTCTAACATTTTATTTTCACATTCTGTTGCTCCTTCCCCTACAATTAATTAGATATTTAATTTCGCTCTTGCTTTGCTATCATTAATATGTAACATGTTTCAAAATTAAACTACGCAAATTACAATCATTAACACGCTGTGTAAAATCTATTGATAACACTTGTCTTATGCTTTACATATATGAGCTGCATGTTCAGACTAAATGTTAATTTGATAGGATTTCTGTGGGTTGATGAACATCTCTGGACGTTTGTCGGAATAGGAACATGAAGAAGGCCACTGTCCCTTTCCGGCAAAAACCACGTATTCATTTGCAGTTAAGCAGACTGATCTATGCAGTTGATAAAGTCGACGGATAACCTACCAACCTACTTAATTAGGTACGAGGCATCATGGATATAGACTGCCCCAGGTACGATGACAGACCGTCTAAATAAAACATATCGCACCCATAGAAAAACACTGTCACAACTCAAAAAACACAAATTTTCAGCAGAGAGGAGAAACCCAATTTTAATTAAATTTCTTGAATTGTGAGGAATCTATTGCAAAATGAGCATTCTTTGAGTTGTGACAGTATTCTTATACGGGTGCGATATGCTGTTCTTTATTAATGAATCTATACATTTGCAGGGAATTATTCTCAGTTTCCACGAGCAAACAAATTCTTACTTAAAACTGGATCCGAATAAGAGAGTTTGTATCTAGCGGGTTCCCGTATCAGTCCAGCAGTTAAACCTAAATACAGTATTTTGCAATATCACTACTGGTCGAAAGAAACAATATTAGGAAGGAGTTTATTGGTAAAACGCTAAAAAGATTTCAACAATTTCAGTTGAAAGAATAGACTGCTGTGTTAACACAGCAGTTACAGTATTTTCGCTTCTTGTGCAAACAAGACGGTATGTGGCAGGGGGTGGAGTGGCCCTTACTGAGTGGTTTAGAGCGCCAAGGCGTGACTGCATGGTCAAGGGGTTAAGTGCTGGCCACATACGTTTTCCTCAGAGATAAACACGATGACTTGAGATACGAGAAAAAACGAGGAAAACCATAAAGTGGTATATATAAAAGTCCACACAAATTTGATCGAAAAGAGGATATCACTATTATTTTGGTTTCACGCTGTAGTAAACAAAACAACGTCTACAAACATCGGTACATTATTCGTCGTGTTAGTTGTGAAAATAAAACGAAAATTATAATGTGTTTAATAAAATAAAACTTCATTATGGCATTAAACTTTAAATGAAAATACAAAAAATCTGAGAACGCAGTAACAGGCCTACCTGCATGCAGAGGGTGTCCCTAACCTGTTTAATGCTTTTGGATGTCTGTCTTATATACAACTCTCTGAGCTTCAACCACTTAAATGACAAAGTTTGTGACGTTCAAGAAAAACAATGAATTATTCTTGAAGATGTCTGTCTTCTGGGCTGTTGCGCCGTGTAGTCTGGTAGAAATTTACCGAAGTTTCAGAGATCGCCCTGATGATGGAGGCAGCAAGTACCCATAAAACGTCGGTCAATTTCTACCACACTACACGGCGCAACAGCCCAGAAGACAGCCATCTTCAAACTCAACGCTGTAAAAACTCCAAATCCTACATGAATTATTCTTACTTATCAAATTCTGAGAAGCTAGTAGTACAAACATACAGGAAAAAAGAAACTATCCAACTTTCATCGAACGTGTGAAACGTTCTAACAAGCTAGGAAACGTATGCATGGTAAATGGCAAAAATTTTGGCGCGTTTGCCGGAATTTTACTTTCGAAATTTGAGAATGGTGTCAGTGACGTCAATGTTACCTAGGGTCAACGACCCTTGACCTCGCACCCAGTACGTCCACAGTCTGATTTATCCCTCACATGAAATTAGAAGGTTTCGGGAAATCGATTTCTCCTTACAGATCTAATAGTATCAAAGAAGTTGAAAGGTAGTGGTGGCACTTGAACTGGGTGCAAAGGAGAGAGAATTTAATTATTTGTATTGAATGCTTCAAAATCCGATCGACTTAGTCTAATAATTCGGGACAAAAGCGAGAAAATCCGAGTTCTTTACGCTATAAAAATTGGTGGCTAGAATACCGAGTGAGATTGTGTTTGTCGACGAATAGGCCTGTGTTTCTCTGTGTAATGAAACAAACTCAAACAAGTTTACATGCCTTTGTGTAAAATGGTCGTGAAACTTATCAGATCTAAATTAAAAGTGAAATGGCTCCACAACTTCTCATTAAATTCTCAAAAGCTAAATTTAATCAAACCTAGTTGATTTCTGAGTTTCGTACGTACACACAGACGATGGCACTGGCTTCTTCATCTCGTGATTGTGGCAGTACCGAAATATCAGGAGAGAAACTCTATGCCATGGAGTCAGTCAATTCAAAATTTACAACTGAATAAAGGTAACATGCTTTCCATTTCAGTCTATATACGAATCAACGAGATAAAAATGATTAGTGCGAGGAAAGGATTATAAATGAAACAATAATCAAATTATAAGACATACGTTTTACGATAAAGAGCGATTAATTAGGGTTCAGTAAAAATCATGATCCTCGTTAAAACTCAGTTTACTTTTACAAATTCAAATGGAGAATTGGTAAAAGCACTTCACTTTTTACTCGTCCCATATAATTTACGCAACTACCTAAAAAACGTTACTGTACCATACCTTCGTCTGTTCACAGAGAAAGCAGAAAACAGAAGAAAGAACCGGACAGAAACGACCTTTATATAAAGACTAGTACTGGAAGAAAGTGTTATTTTCTTATCTGGAAGCTATCCTTCTCTGCGGAGTCACTAAGGGCTATCGATTCAATGTGAAAGAAACCTCCTTATAATCTAGAAACAAGCAACACTTCACCCAACTACCTTCTCTTGTTCCTTATCTCTCGGCCATGAAAACTGCAATAAACTCTGGCTCAACCACTAAGTAAGGGGTTGGTAAAATTGAAGGTACACAACTTGTCCGACACTTTTCCTGGACACAGTATCAGATGGATAAAACAGTTTGCAGTAAGAAAGGAGTCAAGATGGCATTAAAGAACTCAAAAAATTCATTCAAAGATTCTTTAATACCATTCTAAAACAAACGGCTAACGTAATTTGCCATGAAATAAGATCTGTACGGAATAATTCTAAAGGATGCGCGTGTCAGTTCGACAGTCTAAGGAAAAAATACAAAAAATCTACATCAGTACATCCGGCAGCACAGACGGGGTACTGCCGGAAACGGCACAAGGTATCTAGCGTTGAATGAGGGGGGTAGATAAACCCGGACGGAAACAAGTTAATGACCTAAAATAAGACGAGTGTGGCTTGCTTGAAGAGGCTATTTTGGAGCTGACCCTGCGAGAGGAAAGGCATCAGGCCAGGTACACTGGACGAGATTCCATGCTGTCGCCTCTACACCAGCTTGCGTTCAGTTTTATATGCGGTACGGACAGGTAATTTTACTGCAGACTTTAGTTTATCAGACAGCATACCACTGCTAAGCATACTTTCAACAGCAATAGATTTTTCAAGAACATGAGCTTTATTAGATTTATACGACGTTCTAAAAAGTAATTCTCCCATTATTTGTTAACGAGACAGATATTTCAATTAAATAAATACTGTCAATTTTCTTGAACAATACTCTCTAAGTTCACACAATTACTTGTTAGCATAAATATCTCTGGTGCCAATACATTTATGATGACGTTCAGTTAGTTTAAGGAGTCCTTCATGGCGTAACTGTGTGCCACATCTTCGCCGTTGACTTCAACGTCTGACAACACGTGATATCCTCTCAGATGTTCCATCAGCTTCGAGAAGAGAGGGAAGTCGTGCGGAGCCAAGTCTGGAATAATGATGAGTGGTCCAAGACAATGAAACGAAGGCAGGGAATGTATGGAGTCGTTCGTGCGCTCGTGTGAGGCGCCGCATTTCCGAGTTGGATAAAAACCTGTTGCATATCAGGACGAACACTACGAATACGTGCCTTCAGTTTTTGCAGTGTCCCACCGTAACGCTCAGAGTTGACGGTGATTCCAGCAGGCACGATTAGAGACGCACTACAGCATCGTCTAGGAAAGCAGTACGCATGACCTTGCAGCAGAAGGCGCTGGCGAACATTTGAGACGGTATTCCACTGGCTGCGTCCTTGCTCGAAATGGTGCACCCAGGTTTCGTCGCCGGTAACAGGGTTTCACAAGCACTTCATATAGTTGCAATAACTGTCGGAAAATGTCCATCCTCTTCCATTTCAATTCCTCACTGAGCATTCCAAAAACCAATCGCGAGGAGAACTTCCGGTATCCGATAAAAGTAATCATGGCCTGCACTCGCTCATGCGAAATGACAATTTTGTTTGTACGGTGAGAAAAGTAAAAATTTATCGTTTCATCAACACGATTTCGGCTCAGCCTTGTCTGTTGCTATCCGTGGTCTCCCACTACGCTGCTTGTCATTCAGACTGGAATGTAGTTTGCATTGCGGACAGGAGCAGCCCAACGCAAAACAGTATCGACGTCTACGCATTCCTGGCCATAAACAACATTCATCTGCCGATGAATACCAAGCGGTGGAACGCTTCTGCAGTCAAAAACTCAATCCATGCACGCCGTTTATTTGGCGCTGGTATCGTCTCCTCACATTCTGCCATTATCACGGACGTAATTCAGAGACTTTTAGTGGTAAAACTGTGAATCTTCACACAAAATTGTGGAGAAGTCCAAGTGAATGAGTGAAGTTTAGATAAAATTGTTATATGCGTTTATTCATTAGGAAAATTTGAGGTATTAACTTTCAGCAATCTCTCGTGTACAACTTAATCTTCCGAAGCACGGTGCACTGATGGTGATGATGGTAATAGTAACCACCTAGAAATATCGGGGCACAAAGTAATTCCCGATTTGAAAACAGAATGAATTTTTGTCACCCCCAGAGTACTGCTGTAGCAAGTAAAGTAGTGGAAGCTATTCTTTCTGCCACCTTCCTGGGGAAAGCAACAACGTTATTATCAGCAAAAGCCAACCAGAAACAAGTCGTAGCTTCCTTTGTTCCTCACACAACAAACAAGAGTAAATATGTCCGAAACAATGCAGACTGTGTACTAATTACTCCTTCATTCTTCCACTTATTTTCCAGCCTCGGTTTTTTTTTCCAGCTTCCGTAGAGCACAATGAAAGTTGTATCTGAATATTTATAACCTCGTTTCAAAAGCATTCCACAGTTTTTTAGATATAGACAGCAATGGAGAAATATATAGCACACTTCTTCCCCGCTTTGCTTCCACAATATCTCTACTCATAATTCTTATTTACTCTTGTCACTATGGGGTCCGCAGTGGCCACGCGGTCTGAGGCGTGGGCCTTGTGCCGCTTGGTAGCTGGGGCCGTGGGTTCGAATCCCCCTCAAGCCATGGATGTTTGTCCGCGTTTTTCTGTATTGTGCTGTCCTGTGTACAGGTAGAGGCCTTGCGACGGGCCGATTCCTCTTCCAAGGAGTCCTACCGAAATGTCTACAGATCAAAGTCAACGAAAAGTTGGGACCGGCAGTGCTCAAGCACTTGAAGAACGGGACGTCAAAGTATCTTGTCACTATAAAAATTAAGAGTGACAGTCGTCCCAGCGCTTTAAACTTGCATCAAACATATCTTTTAACATAACTGACACCACTGAACACACCATCGCTTCTGCTTCAAACCGGCACAAATGCGGGAAGTCAGAGTGAAATGGTCACATTCACTACGCTGCAGCATGCAGTACATCTCACTGTGGTTTATTACTAAATTAGGGGTTGTCGGCAAGCTGGTAGTTGTTTACCTCGGGTTCCAATAAAACTCTCACGACATTCCTTGAACTAGACCACTTAGGATTCCAAGTCAGATCCAATTTCTAGTCCATATTTTTTGTCACACAATATCATACGCATAGAAGGAAGCGTCCTCAAATAAATAATCGACCTACGAACATATGTCTCAGTTAAGTGAGCACACTGGACGGAATAATGAGTCAGGTACGTTTTGGAGAGTAATGTGGATTGGAAACGCACACTATCGTTTTCAAAGCTAAGAAGGGGAAGGGAATATGAAAGACTAAAAGAGACAAGGAATGGAGAGAAAAAGAGAACGAGAAAGAATAGGGGAAGGATAGTGAGAAGAACAAATGAAGAGACACAGGAATTACGCGTATAACAAAATAAAGAACGAAAGAATGAGACTCACAAAAAAGAGAAAGTCAGAGAACGAAAGAAACAAAACTTAAAAAGAAATAGCGCAAGAGCAAATATTACTGGAAAAAAACACATAGAAAGGAAAAGGAAAATTAATAAAAATTAATTAACGCAAGACTGCGTCATAAATACCAACAATGAAAGACTACTGCCGTTGAAATTTAACAAAAAATACAATTACCAACATTCCTCATTATCTACACTTACCTAGGTCTCTGAATAAAATTGTAAAGACATTTTAAATTCACTATGTTAGTTCAGTGACAGTGAGATGAGAATCTAAAGGTTCGTCAGTCAGCTGGTCTGAACACCACACCTAATGAGTACGCCGTGCTTCTTCGGCAACTTCTCCTACGCCGCTGCGTAGCGGGTAGCCTAGAAGCCTGAATGCAGGCGAACTTGTCATTCTAACAGGTTCTACACAGAAATCATGAGAATGCAATGAAATACGTTAATCACAAACGAAGTAGATAAATTACTTTCCAAATGACAGTGTTTTATTTAAGGCACTTTAAGAATGAGCAAAAGAGATTCTAATGTCACTCAGTGCAGGGGATTTACGAGAAAATGTCGGAGAAGCCAATTCCGTTGATTACATTTTAAAAACGCCACTCCTCAAAAACAAAACAAAACAAACAAAACTCAGACGCTGTTTCAGGCTCGGATTTCAATCACCTTTTACCATGTTTTATAAAGTGCTGAATAAACTCAGTTTACACCGGCACTTGTAACACGCTTTTCCAAATGGACTGTCAGTTACCTGTTTCATTTGTCAAGTACATATTTATTGTATAAGCAGTAGCGAACAACCGACAAGAAGTGACCATCAAGTTTGTTGGCTGGCCGGGATGGGGGTGTGAGTTAACTCCACACCGTAGGAAACCAACATTTCACGAACTACGAACTGTTTTACACAAGGACATCGGGTGTGGGAGGGTTCTCTGTAATGACATAAGCAACGGAGAATGGGCATCATATGCCTCTACAGACAGGTTCCACTAACAGGAAGATAATATTAAAACGGATCTTATGGAAACAGCTTGTAGATATGTGAACTATATTAATCAGGAGTGATTACTACCTTTAAATAATTACAACGATGGTGCGTTACATGCTGTATTACTGCTTGTCTAGACTTTATCCACCCATCATTTACTATATTTAAAAGAAAGCAACTCCGTTTCGGGAGAAGGCCTTGCTCCCGTCTTCAGGTGAAACTCCCTGGTCCAGGGATTGGGAGCAGTCCCTTCTACGGGACCCAACACAACGAGCAGTTTCACCTGAAGACCTGGGCAGAACCAGCAACGTAGTGGCTTTGTTCTTAATATACTGAACGACGGACTGAGTCCAGAGAAACAGCAATACAGATGGATTACTATCTTAGCTTCACGGTTTATAATGAAATATTTCATGCATTGTTCATATCTCCCATGCGTGCTACATACCCCGACTGTGTACCTTCATTAGATTAGCCTAATAATTGAACAGTACAAAATACGAAGCTCCTCATTATTCAATTGTCTCCAAGAATTGCTGGGCATAAAAGCTGAAATGACAGACCCTGCACGGTCTACCTGTTCTCTTTCAAGGCTACCACCATGATGAGATTAGAAGAACCGCTGTATTTCATGGTAATGCAAGTTAACAAACTTGGTAGAGTATGACCTGGTCTTTGAAGGGTCTCGCTGTGCTCCGCCGTGCATATTGTCAAAATGAAACACTACGTTAATTAATTACAGCGCCATCCACAGATTTTCCTCTTTTTTTTTATTTCAACGCGACAAAATACCGACAAAGAGAGAAACAAGAAAGCCGGCAGAAAGCGTCGCTGCAATGACCCAGATTAACTACGGCGCAGACCAGTGCAGAAACTGCAAACACTGGCACGTTACTTTATTAAAACAACGCAAATTACATGAAGTCTCACTATTCTGTGAGTCTGAAAAAATTATAAATGGCATTTTTATGCCTCCAATGGATAAAATCCTATTCTAGGATCCATTAAACTAACTATATATGTAACAAAACATCCAAATCAGGTTCAATAAATATACGTATTTTGATTGGTGGTAAAATAATAGAACAGTATGGCCGGAAAAAAATATCCACGCACAACTGCACGATCGTCAAATGGCAACAGGTTCACATTTAGCCCACTGCTACATCTAACGTAATAGAGCATAGTATAATTAAATAATGCCTGCAGCGCTGAATCGCCCCGATGACGGAGGCAGTATGACCTCTGAAACGTTGGTAAACATCTACTAGACTACACAGCGCAACAACCCAGAAGACAGAAATCTTCATCGCCCTGATGACGGAGGCAGTATGACCTCCGAAACGTTGGTAAACATCTACCATACTACACGGAGCAACAATCCAGAACACAGAAATCTTCAAGTGTAAATCTAGTTAAGATGGCTAGTTGGAATCTTCTATCAGATTTTATTCTGTGGATTGTGACCTGTCTTACCGAACTTCGCCGATATTTTATCGACTTGTGCTTTTGTCTGTCCTGAGTTGCTTTCTGCACTTGTAATCGCAGTTGTTCCCTTCGTATACTTTTTCTGCTATCCTTTTCATCATCTTTGGGTCTTTGTAACTGCTGGTATTCCGTGAGAAATGTTTTCCCTGCACAGGAAATTTGCACCAGCTGGTTTAAAACTGACACAGCGGATTTCAAATGTGTGTACTGTTTCCCCGATTTTACCAATTCTTATATTTTCCTGTAGCCAATAAACAATAATAACACATTATAACAATACCTATTTTGATTACAATTTTAAATTTTTGCTAAAAAGCGTTACATTTTTACAATCTTTCTACTTACGACTGGTTGTTAGAATACGCTAATTTAAAATGTTCTAAAAACTGCCTAAATTACGGAGATTCGAACAAGACACGATAAGGTGAAAGAAGAATCCAGAGAGATATAAAAGTAAGTGAAATAAAAAAGGAAACATGGATGGACAGACAGGCACAGGTATGTAGGTAAGGTAAATAGATTGAAAAAAGAGACAAATTAAGAACAAGAACGTAAGAAAGGAAAACAAAAGGAGACAAAAGCTAAACAAAAAAGCGAGGATAGGAAGAAAGCAGTTCCGAGGTACGGCAAGATAAGAGTTAGTCCCAAGAAGAGCACAGATCACAAGCACCATACACACAACGCCTTCAATACAACATGAGAGTTCTCAATTTGTTTAACAAGTTACAAATCTATTCTTCAATACTAACATGCACCTGCCTTAACTTAATTGTAACGTGCAGAAATATAAAAGTGCTCTCAACGATACTGCATACTAGTCTATAGAATTATATTATTCGTCAAAAAAAACCACCAGTTGTATGAACCAACATTCAACGAGGCTTACTGATAGAAGAACTTTCACATACAATTTATCCAAGTCACAACGTCTCACACAGCCTTGAAGTAGTCTCAATAAAGTTTAAGGGCAACGCATTGTTTTGATGCTATTGGCAGGTAAAACTCGTATTGTCTCTGTTCTCATTCGTTTCGTGAGCTCCTGAGGAGATGTGAAATTCTAAGCTTGTGTATACAGACAAGATTAACAAGTAACACGACCTCTTCAAAGCTTACATTCAATTTCCTGGAAGCAGATGAGGCATTTTGCTTCCTGCTCGTACCTTCATCTTCTCTTACGACTGTATCAACACAAATGCATTATCTCCACTCGAAGTTTATCGCATAGCATTTACCAGCGCCGACTACACAATAAAACAAGATAACGCGCATTACCCACTTATTACACGCAAGCTGAAGTGGAGGTAAAGTCTGAAGATGGCTGTCTTCTGTTTACCGACGTTTCAGAGGTCCTTGCTGTCTCCATCTGGCCCTTATGATGGAAGCAGAAATGACATCTGAAACGTCGGTAAACTTCTACCAGACTACACGGGGCAACAACCCACAACACAGCCATCTTCAGACCCACCGTCGGGAAACCTCAAATCCTACATACGAGATAAAGTGTGTTATGATATTTAAAGATGGCCACAGTGGTCTAGCGGTCAGAACACTAGCCTTGTAAGCCTGGGGTCCCGGGTTCAATTCCCGGTGGTGCTCAAATTTATAACTTGTGTTGGGCAAGGCCGTGGTCTAGGCATCACGGAGTTTTCCTCCGGGGGCTTCCCCGGTTTCTCCGTGGCATCCCAACAATTACTCCACTCACACACAGAAGAAGGCAATGGCAAACCACTTCTGATCATCTCTGCCAAGAATGTATATATGTATGAGCAGGTCCCTGACAACCTGAAGAGGTTGGAAGGATCCTGTTCATAATATATGGACCTGTCGTCAGACAGAACACTACAAAAAAAAATGATATTTAAAACCATTAGTCTACTATCAGCGTTTTCCAAAGCACTTGTCGTAAAGTGTGATCAATTAGATCTTACAAAAAGAGTGAAATTATGCAATAGATTCAACAGGTTCGTGATGCGGTCTAATGTTGAACTGTGGACTTCGAAATGAACCCGGAGCTTCCGTAGAATCGAGAAATTTAAAAACCATCTGATAATAATAAAATTTTCCAAGAAATACCCTTCATCACGTAGTTAATAATTGTATTATCTCACACCTAACCTCTACTTACTGACATGACATCAGTTAAATTTTCGCTTAACGAACAAATTTCAAGAAATATTCCATCCATAAAATAAAGGGGTAGTGTAACGTATTTAGCACATCATATGTCGTTGTTGCATGTCACTCACTTGACTGTCTATTAACTGCATAGCATATTGCATCCAGTCATCTGTCACGCAGCATTGTTGTGCATTTACCCTCTGTTGACACAATCACCTGTGACGTAGACGCCTCGCGTCCAATTGCTCCTACTACACAATGCTAACAACGCTCATAATAAAACAACAACAGTACCGACTGCACTTTTGAATACGAACGATCTGTTCGCTAGTTCAAACAGTAATCATATTTAGTCGCTATTAAGGAACAGGAGAGTCTATTTCATATCCGTGCTACACACAACGTGATGGCAATCCTAACTAGCGTTTCAACCCCTCTAAATCGACTTTGAATCGACCTATAATGTGATTAATTTATTGTGTACAGGGGCTTTTATTCGACTAATCCGACACGTGAAACAAACGAACCTCGCTGCCACAACAAAAACAGAAACGTATACTTCAATATGGAGTACACACATGTGTTGTTAGTGACGTTATGGAGAATGAACGAAAGCATTCCTTATTTCTAAACAACAGTTGCTTTTTAACTGCTTGACATAAAACAAGGAAACCAAATGCATATTCCCCTTATTTTCCAAGTAGGCTGTGCGTCCCCAAACAGTGGTCACATTACTCATGAGAGCCACAACAGGATTTTTCCAGGTACACTGACTTGGGAGACTGAAACTGGTCCCCTGGCTACCCAGTTACCTGATCAAACGCCACTGAAATTTTACTTTTAACTTTATGTCAGGAACAACATTTATTTTAAAAAGAACGGTCATGTCAGAAGACCAGAAAGCCATAACTGCTGAGGCAGTCGAACGTGTCATTCAGGAATCGATTATCGAATCTAGCAGAAAGTGTGTCACCATCTCAACATGTGAAAAACTACTAGAACCACATCTGTTTATATAACCATACAAAGCTATGAGTTCCAGCGGTTAGAACGCTGGCCTTGTAATCCTGGGGTCTCGGGTTCGATTCCCGGCGGTGCCCGAATTTATAACTTGTGTTGGGCAAGGCCGTGGTCTAGGCAACACGGAGTTTTCCTCCGGGGGCTTCCCCGGTTTCTCTGTGGCATCCCAACAATTACTCCATTCACACACAGAAGAAGGCAATGGCAAACCACTTCTGGATCATCTGCCAAGAACGTATATATGAACAGGTCCCAGTCCGAGAAAAGGATGGAAGGACCCTGTTCATATGGACCTGTCGTCAGACAGAACACTAAATAAAAAATAATATTTTCCGTCCACACTGCAGTCCTCCTTTATTTTTAAGCTCATTATCGCAGATACAAATTAACTTCGTGCAAAACTAATAAAACGCAGAAACCACGCCTTCAGTCTGCTGCTAACAAGGATATCAAAGATATTAAAATGAAGAGACGATGACCATACAAAACGTTCCCAACAGAATCTAGTATGCACTTCTTGTTTCCTCCACCTTCAAGATTCCGACTTACAGCAGCATTCAGCACTTATAATTATCCGTGACTAACAAAGATCCTAGAATACACCGTTAAAGCATGCTTTATAATAAAGATTTAAGTTTCATCAACAAAAAAGCGACTGAGTTAAAGATGAAGTTATCTCCATCGTTTTATGACCTCTTTAATCAAGACGAGAGACAGTTCTTTTGGTACCGGCTATGAAATAAAAACTTTACGAGCATTTCCGAACTTACGACCAATCTAGTGAAGAAATTAACAATAAAAGGCTCTGAGTCCTGCGGCTTGCATTAAAACAGGTTTATAAAACCACGAAAGAGGGAGGACTCGTTCGAATTGGAGAGTAATAATAATTATTATTAGTATTATTATTTATCTCTTATTTATTTAATAACGATGTAACACATCACAAGCGTCGAATAATAGGATTAATGAATAGTGACGTGGAAAGGACACGGATAAGAAGCGGTCGTGGCCTAATTTACGGTACTGTCCCGGAACTTAGCGGGAGAGACTCACGAAAACTACGTCCACGATAGCCGGTCTCCGGGTCGAGAATTTTTCACGATGCTTCCCGAAAATATAGCAGCAGTGCAGAGCAGGGACCGATATAAAGAAAAAAATAACTTCGAACCCAGGACCTCACGGCGACACAACATCCTCATTTTGCGTCCACTGAACGCAAAAAAAATATATCTTAAGAATACAAGCCGCGCTGCCACGGAAGTGACCTGATTACTGGTGTTTTAATAGCAATGTGTGTGTGTGTGTGTTTGTACATGACAACACTAAACAAAAACTGCATCACAGTAGACACAGCATATGAGTTGTACCGTGCACAGACTTGAAAGGTGAAACGAGGGCACGACCTCACAGAAAATACAAAAAAGACAACAATAGCCCCCTTCTCCCACCTCGAATAGGTAATGGCTGTGTAAAGTAAATAGCTGCCACATAATGGGGCGGAACTTCCTCGTAATGTAACACAACGCATGTAAAAAATAACAAAACAACCAAATCCTCCCTCCCCCGAGTCGTCACTCTTTTGACTTCAGGCTATTGTTGGTGGCATGGAAGCACACAGCACACGTTTTCCAATGAAGCACGAAATTGCGGTCAAAAGGTTGAACGAGTGAGGTTGGGAGAAGGGGACGACTGAATACTCTTCCTGCATATCTGCAACCAAGCCCCCACAACCGTCTGTTTTATTGATTTTCCATTTTGTTTCTCCCCTTCACTGACAAACTACCCCTCCATCAGACGATGGAATAGTAATTCCACCTACCCGCCACCAGAGTACGCCATCTTCCAGATCCAACGCCAGATGGTTCCGTTTTATACCACCAACTTTAGTTGGCAGTACAATACAAGTACTACAAAGTCGATATATCGAACGAAACCACAAGGTCTTCAAAATAAATAACAACGCTCGTCTGTATACAGGGCACATTAAATCAATTCACTCCCAGATCATTTCATTAAATCAATGCCAAAATACCATATCCTTGCAGTAGTCATAGATATGATCAGCAAAAGGCATAGACAGCCTTCTGGAAAAGAACTAGGTCAAACAAGAATGACTGATTCTTAGTTTATGGAATGTGATTTCGGTGACATGGGTTCTGGTCTAAAACGACGAGTTGGTGAACAAAATTCTTGGAAAATGCCACTAGGAAGATAACACTTCAAATGAATCTTACAGAAATATGTTAAGTGATCACATCAAAGGCAAGTTTTCGTTATGAGAACCCTAAGGTTATACTACCACAAGGTTATAATATGGCAAAGAATTTTTAAACAGGTATTTCAATATGAGCATGTCACTCAGCCACAGAGACTGGAAAAACTGTACGAAATGACAGGCTAGCCATCGGCCATGCCAAGATACATTAACTGGATGCGGCACTTCACACTGGCATCACTGTTCCAAATCAGGACACAATAAACAACATTCAACAGACGTAAAATATTTTAATGAAATGACTGTGACACAGTTCATTTCAATTTTTATTATCACCACGTCTTTGTATCTTTTTTAATGTGGGAGAAGGTAAAATGACATAATAAAGTAAGAATAAATTTTAATAGTCTCTCCACAGGCATTCTTAACATGCCTATATAATTAAAATTCTGGGATAATTTGACATAAATATAAATCACAGGAAAAACACTACAAAGATAAGAACAATTTAGGAAGAAAGGTTGTATAAAATTCAACACAAATAAATAATTCAGGGTGCAGTTAGCCAGTATTTCCCTTTGAAACATCAATTAAAGGGGAGGATCATTATTACATAGAATTTCACCCAATGGATTAGTAGGATGCGGGGAAAAAGGAGGCAGCATCCATAAACCTGTAAATTCTATTAGCAGCTTCAATGTTTTGCCCTTGGCGCTGTAAATTATGCAACATGTAAACAAGAAACAACATGATCAAAACTGAAAAACAATAATTGTGGACGGTGCACAAATAGAAACTCTTCTATATGCCAGTAAGAATATTTGTCGAGAAGTAAATATACAAATGTCACACACACCAAACTCGATGACAAAGTCACGATACATCACCACATAATAAATTATTTTTCTTCTTGTAGCGTTATAACTCTACATGGGACTTAGCTTGTTCGACGAGTTTTTTCAATTCTATCCTATCATTCACAATTCATGTAATAAATTACTCAAAAATATATCATACCATAAATACCACTGAACAACGTTAAGCTGCATGCTAAAATCAAGAAAATAATAAATTATGGCTTGACAGACAGCAAAACAGTTCAATCTATATTCCACAACAAAGAAAAATGTTAGAAGGCAACACCCGCATAAAAATTCATAAGAAAAAATATAATACAGCAGGACGTCTGTACATCTCAACACTGTAACATGAAGGCGTGTAAAAAGAGCGTGCATACAACTCTAAACATTCCTTAACCTGTCACTGATCACTATACAAAATTATTTCTCTTGGTGCCTGAAAACAATATGGAAGGATAAACTGCTTACATTCATAATAAAACAGTATCAGCTTTAATGAAATTATAATAGGAATGACAAAAAGAAAGATTCAAACCTCTTTTAACAAGGACAGTAAAGATAAGATTACAAAAGAAAGCTCCAACATGCAACATAGCAAGCAATAAAAGAACACTCAAAATAGAGAATTAATAAGAATGCATTCTTTATAACAAAACATGAAATACATGTCTGATAAAACAATTTTTGCACTTACAATGTGAAGACCCTGGTGGCACACCAGCAGCACACCTGTCCAATTCACAGCAACCTCCCCACCCAACAGTTCAACACACCTGGAAAAAAGAATTTCCATACAGCACATGACAGAACAAATAAAAACAACAATATTACAAATAAATAATATAACAGGAGAGAAGGGATGAAATATTTAATAGAGCAAAGTCCCACAGAGACAAACATTTCCTGACAAGCTGATAGAAGAACATGGGCAGAATAAACATGCCAAGTGTCCAGGTTCATGCCCTGTACAGGAAAACAGCTCCTGGTAGCCACTGATTAAGAGGCTCGGCCAGCCCCAGAGCGTCTGGAAGAAATTTCTTACCACTGGTAAGATTCAGATCCCAGCCATCCAGTTCATAGTCTAATAATCCTTCTCTTACCTATCAAATATAATTAATTTACATTTTTATCTCAGTTTATGATAATTTCATGCACTTGGTATAAACAGCTGTCTTATCCATCCATCCCAGGCAATACTGAATTAAGTGTGGGTGGTGGGATAAGTCAGTCTACACCTCACTCTTAATTTAAAAGAATGGATAGTGTACTCCATCTTGAAAAAAAACATACAGGTAGTTCACAGTAGTAAATTACTTTCCATTGTATCTCTCAATTTAATTAACACATTGAAACAAATCCATCTTGAGTAACAGTTTATCAGGTAGATAAGATATCCTCTGCCTCTTATAAAACAGAAAGATTTTATTACCATATCTACAAAAGTCCACAACTATTACCCATTTTGAACTGCTTTGTAACATACTTTACATAAAAACATTGAGTCAAATGCGAGAGATTTTAATGAAACACACATTTCTACCACACATCTACATTTTGTACAAGTTGTTTTTGATAAATGTCATCAGGTAAACAGTAGTTATCTGCAGAAGACACTAAGAAGAAATCTGCTTGATAATATTTACTGTAGACTGCTACGACCTACATAAATTGTAATTACAACATTTTTACTTTTAGAAATTCCAATAAAAATAACCAGAACATACAACTTCTTCACTCTGATTTTACTTTGACTATTCAACATGCAATTTCAACACCACACACAGCCTTATTAATAATTTAACAATTATCCACTTTCATTTTGAAGTAATTATCATCAAACCAACCACTTCCACGATACAGCAATATAGTATCAATCTAATTTATGTAATATTCAGCAATGTTATATTCATATCTAACACAAAACAAGTGCCTCTAAAAGTAGATTAATCACAGAAATGTTATAACAATCTTTATCAAAATTACCATTTGGTTCAGCAGTTAATTTGCATACATAATTAAAGTTATTTACAAAATTTAAAAACCTTTAATTCAACCGTCAATTTTATGTAGGATATCAGGTTCTCACAGCAGTGGGTATGAAGATAGCTGTAAGTTGGGTTGTAGCACTGTATAGTCTGGTAGAAGTTTACCAGTGTTTCAGAGACACTCATCACCTGTTAATGGAGGCAGCAAGAACCACTGAAACGTTGGTAAACGTCTACCAGACTACACAGTACTACAACCCAAATGACAACCATGTTATAAATTTTATGTATTTTTATAAACAAAAATCTTGTGTGCAAAAATATTTATCTCCAAACATATTATTTACATGTTAAAATCTCCTATACACGTACTGACCCTGGATGAGTCAGAATACAATACTTCAGAATTTTAATCTCTTCAAATAAAAGGCCTGTAATAGTCAGAACATCAATGACAGTATCTACACAGATAACCTAACCTTAAACCTCTCCAAGAGTATACCTGTGACGAGATAAGACGGTGCGAAGGAAGTAACACTACAATGAACACATTCGCACGCCTTTCCTCTTAGATTACACACAAAAACTATATTAATGCACACATATGTGAACATGTGTGGAGCAAAACAATGAAATAAAGTAGCTTAGACTATTCAGCTTACTTCAAATACGACACCCACCAAACCACGTCTTTCGTACACTGTCATATTTTACATAAAATATATGCACACACCACGCACATCTCTTTTAATTTGTATTATAAAAAACACATGCATAAAATAATAAAATATCTCTCCCTAACACAACCCAATATATGCAATATTTCTCTTTCACTCTCGGCAGACGCACAGAGTAACAGCGCCAACTGGCGGGAAAGATTTAAGTGAGTAGAACTATTTCAATGAACATGGTGCTGCCATCTAGAAGCAATACGGCAAACTCTTGGTTTCAAAATGGTAACGGGAAACTAACGTCCCGCGCCGTGTGGTCTGAGGTATCATGCTTTGGACCGGCGATACGGAATGCGCGCTGGTTCGATTCTCGGGGGAGAAGAAATTTTCTCATGAGCTTTCGACCAGTGTATGGGACCAGTGCCAACCCAGCATCGTGAGGAAATTGGGGAGCTACAATGAGTAGCGTAATCCGGTCAGGACAACTAGCAATGGCTGGGGGTTTGTCGTGCTGACCACACGTCACCCTAGATCTGGTCAGATGATCGTTTACCTCTGCTTAGGCATGTGAACGTGAGACCAGCAGTCAAGCTAGTCGGCTTTGGCTCTCTGGAGCTGTTACGCCACGGATTTAATTTTAATTTTAACTCAAAACTAACAGCACGCTTACATCAACGAGAATTAGTATTTGTACGGAAAAACAACAGTACATTTAGCGTATATTAATATTTTTCAGAACCCTGGCATTCGCTTGAAAATAACGATGAAAATGATTAAAATATTGAAAATCCTGTCAGGATAGTCAATGTCATGGATAGCGTGACCTGCGTGACCTTATGAAGGAGGTTATCTCAGACTGATAACACTGGTGCATATGATTGGCGGTGCCCAAAACGGACATTTCTGAGAGATTCTTGATCTGTAAGAAAATACGAAAATTAACATCAGAATTATGGCTAGGGCCAAACAAACAAATTCGTGTAGAAGCCTGTTTAAGAAATAAAAAAAAAGTACCTTTCTTGTAAACATATTTTCATTAGTGACCCTCAGCTTAAATAACTTGAAACTTTTTCGGACAGATTCGTCAAAACACGGTGTTAACACAAGGAATCAGAACGATCTTCACTGACCTTCTGACAATATTTCATTTTTACAAAAGTCTGTTCACTATACTCGCATCAAAATCTTCAACAGTCTACCTCCTACTGTTATTTCAGATTGAAACGAGATATTTAAAGTAGCATTAAAAAGATAAATAAATACACATGTATTTTATTCTGTTGGTAAATTTCTATAGTTTATTGGGGACTCGATCTTTTGAGGGTTTATTGTACTTATATAGTCTGCTATATACCAATGTATTTAGTGTAAGCTTTTAACATTTTCATGCTAAACATTTATCTTTTGTTTAAAATAATCAATATTTTAAGCTGCACTCAGCTCTATGAATTGTACTTTACGAATTACTCCAGGTAATATGTATGTAGGCAGCGATCATAATGTAACAGCTGTAGCCTATAGTAAAACGTTTTTAAAACAGAATCCTATCTTCGTTGATAAAACTCAGAATAAGCAGTGTGAAAACAAGTATAAGACTTGTTTCAACAATATAAACCCGTTTAAGATGCGATCTAAAATAAAAAATAATATGAATAGCCCGCCACATGAATTCATACCAAACAATCCCACCCCGTTTCTTAAAGACCCATTTTAATATTATCCTTCCAATTAAGTTTAGGCTCACAAGAATTGTCTGTTGCTGTGTCAGATTTTCTGACTACAACTTTGTAAGCATGTGTCATACTTCCTTTGCGTAACACATGACCCGTCCATCTCATCGTCCGTGGTTTGATTACCCTATTGGTTTAACTATTTGGTGAAGAACTCAAATTGAAGATCTGCGCTTTATGCAGTCAATTTCAGTACCAAGTTAAATAAATTATAACGAAAATGATGCACACGTCATTCGCCATGGTAACGACTAAAGATTATTTCTAGAAAGATAACACAGCACGACAAATGGAGTAAAGGCTGTGTATGACAGAAATCTCGATTGCTATTCTGTGCAAAGCTTGCAGTAGTAGTGAGTGAAGTATGTGATAAACAACTAAACATGCCAGAATTGAGGAGTCTCGTGTCTACTGACATCTGACAGAAGACCATTCATGCCTCATTATCTCAGGTACTTGCAGAGATATTACTTTTAGACTTACTCGGACATTGTTATCAACGTTATTGAACATAGTCCTGCTTATTCACAATAAAAAACAGATAACGCTGAAGAAAAGTTAACAACTTCATATCTTTGTGCTAGCTTATACGAGGTGCGATCGGAAAGTTTCAAGACTGCGCGTATAAAAACCGGTACACTTATCTCAGGTATTAAATTCATCCATCACCCTCGAAGTAGTTCCCCTGGGAGTGAACACAACGATCCCAGCGCCGCTGCCAAGCCTGGAAGCATCCCTGGAAATCTTTCTTTGTCAGCCTGTCAAGCACCATCTGCGAATCTGCCTGAATCTCTTCTATCGTCTCAAATCTCCTTCCCTTTAGCTGAATTTTCATCTTTGGGAAGAGGAAGACGTCACACAGAGCTAAATCCGGCGAATAAGGAGGGTGCGGGATGACGGCCATGGTATTTGAGGCCAAAAACTGCCGAACTGCTTCTGGTCCTCAGACAGGATGCTTCGCATGTGGAGTTCTTCCTTTAGAATCAGCTGACAGGTCCCATAGCCTATCCCAACAATGTCGCACAAGTCGTTGATGGTACGACGTCGATCTTCGTGAATGGCCTGCCGAATCTTCGTAACATTTTCGGGCGTTGTGCTCGAAGATGGTCGTCCAGAACGATCGTCATCATCGACAGAGGTTCGGCCATTTTTAAAACGTGAATGCCACACAAAAGTTTGTGCACGACCCATTGCGGACTCCCCAAATGCTTGCTTTAGCATTTCATAGGTTTCCGTAGCCGTTTTGGCGAGTATTTGGCAAAATTTGATTTGTTCATGAAAATCCGATATTCCGAAATCGCAGGAGGGTCGGTGTAATGCACTACCAAAACGGCCGTAACTAAGAAACAAATGCTAATTCGATGATGCCGGCTGGCACACTGATTCACTATGAATGTAGGCCGCACCCCCTAGCGGCAGCAGCTCGTACTACATCCGGTTCGCCCTCTATTGACAGAGTCTTGAAACTTTCCGATCGCACCTCGTACATAATTGTTAAAAATATTTTTACAAGGAAATGTAATGTATATGCTTCAGAGAATCCATAGCGCTACAACCCAGTAGTAAACAGTATACAAACATGCCAGTCTCCTATGCTGAGTGCTTAGAAATAATGGGAAAAACGTGTTGAAAATGCTTTTCATAAGAAAATGCTCACAAAGTCAACATTGAAGTAAACTTCATTTGCCTGCAATAATAACAAACTCTACCAGACTCTTTCTCCTTTTGGTATTCTCTTCATTTTGCATTTCCGAGAAATTCATCTTTGTCTGTCTTATTGTTTATTTTCCACCTCTGCAATCCTCAGTTTGTCCATGTCCCTTTTGCCGGCACAGTTATTCATCTGTTTTGAAACTTGACTTACCACTGTTACGATCCTTCGATGTTGTCACAACATCATGGACTACACCATTCTAATAACTGTGACCGCAGAATATTATTAAATAATTTGTTAAGGTTTCTTGTACATCCATCGGCGCACTTTATCCGTTATATAATTGCACACTAAATTCGAGTAAAATTTCTTGTATTCATTGTTAGTTCAAAATTATTTTTCGTTTCGACATTTATATCGCAAACTTGCAAGAAAGTCCAACTCTTCTGTCTGTCTGTACCGCAAGAACTACAGTAAACTGTTCCACGAAATAATAAAACCTATGATCATGTACACATTACTTTTGGAAACGGGGCTTATCTCTGCCTGTAGCTTCTTCTAGATGAACATGAAAGGTGTGTCACTTCACTGTTTATATTTCCTTGGGTACAATACTGGAAACAAATGTTAATCGACATTTGCTGTAATACCCATAACCTTTATTCAAACATTTCTTTAGAAATCATCTTGGGGATGTTGTCTCCGCCATAACCTCAACTCGACCTAGTGACAAACGCACAGAAAATGCAACAACTTTTCTAATTTACTTCAATAAGAGAGTGAGGTTTGTTATATCGACAGTCACATAAACACGTATTTCTCTTCCAGACGAGAACACAGAAATCCGGATGAAAATTATTATTCTTACGGTTACAAGGTTAGGCCAATAAATAACCTGTTTTAGCCTTAATATTACAACCATCTCGAGCTCTCTTTAATGGCTGTCCAGACCTCATCTTCCAACCGATCAGTGTCCAATTGTTTTGGATATCCAATGTTGTTTATCCTTGTAAAATGATCTAACAAGTTTCGTGTAGCTATTCTGTGCTGATTTCTTTAGGATTTGGTCCATACCCAATTTTCTAAAATACTGTCACTTATTGTATGACAATAATTTGCCCTAATGTACATCTCATGAAATTAATTTCCCCTGTCTACATCGTCTCTGTTTAAATGTTCAGATTTCACAGCCACATAGAAATTATAAGATTTGGTAAATATATAATTTCAATTGAGACCTTCTTTAAATTAAATTTGGTCTTTAAAATATGTAATAAAAATATGTGGACGTGTTCATTTATTTCAACATTTATTATGATTTTGCTTCCGATTTTAGCGGAGATTCTTGATCCATTAGAATTTAAAGTAACAGCAGCTGATAAAATTATCGCTGAAATACAGTTTAGAAGGAATTTAGAAAGAGAAGTTCACCAGGTGCACAGAATTTCTTCAACAATTTATTGCAGATACATGTGTTTGGAACGTCACAGTTTATTACACACAAAAAACGTAAAACAGTAAATGGGTAGATAAATTTTGATTATCATACATCTTATAAGATTCTTAGCTTCGTATAGGCCATTAGACAAAAATTCTAAATGGCGAGAAACGGAAAGTCGATAATGCAGTTAAAGGAATTCCTACATCTCGGATAAACTTGAATAATTATGCAGGTGGAATGGTTTAAGATAGACGAATTAAGATAATGTTAAATTGTATATCTAGAGAGAAGATAAAACAGGGATTCTGAGGCTGATACAGACGTGAAATAGCATTAATCCTTAAAGACAAGAACGGAAACAAATAAACTTAAAATTCTCTCAATAGGATTTGAGGTTTTCACGGCGGTGAGTAAGAAGTTGGCTGTCTTCTGGATTGTGTGGTCTGGTAGAAGTTTGCCATCATTTGAAAAGTCATTGCTGCGACCATCATCAGGGCGATGAATTCTCTTTATTTACTGGAGGTAAAGAAACGTGGTTTGCCCTCGTAAGTTCTTGTCTCAGCAATAATGGACAAGGAGCTGCTGATTGTCGGCATTACCTACGGAGAATTTTCTTATGGACGTCTTAAGCACATGTAATGCTATAAGCAAGTGAAGGCAGTCTGTCTCTCTTCAGCATGACGTAACCTCACCCACCACCACTTTTCTCCCTTGACGCCCCCTTGTACTGACGCATCGATCTCAACAGTAGCGCCAACTTACGGTGTACAATTTCACTAAAGCTTTATATATGCATATTTTTTGAGGTAAAATATTCGTGTAGAGGGATTAATATATTATTTAGGACTTCTAAAAGTTACCCATACGTTATTTTCGTTCGAAATCTTATTTATACGTTGGGATTTTGTATATGACTTCGTTATTAGACTTACATTTGTCACCATTATCCTCGTAATGTCAATTGTGGCTTATTTTGTGGTTATCTTACGATGCTATATCAATTTCCGGCGTTATGTAGCGTTGAATAAAATACAGTAGGAGAATTGTGAGTGGTGAGTAGGGAGAAATATCCAAAATCATTAACACTTCTGTTCGTATTCAATGGAAATAGAATTTCAGACGCTAAATTGAAACTAATGAGATGATCATAAATTTTGAGCAGGAAAGGATTTTGGAGGAAGCTATAGTGACCTTTTTCATTATATCAACCTAATGTTTAATTAAAGACACTGAAAACCTCAAATTCGACAGAGAGATTGTGGTTTACTTCATGATACTATAATGGCATTTACTTAAAGGGACTGGAGGGGGGAAAAATTAAAACCTGTACCCATAAAGCATCACGTGGGACGTTGAACCAATATACGAACTCAAAAATAAATCCCTTCATTTCTGTTTTACGAATAAAACTGTGTACGTATTTCTCATCTGTCAAAAGCCCTCAGTCAGTGTCAACCTTGTAGATTTGCTTGTTCTAATTACCGTAATACGGACAAAGAGTTCAAATTATGAAGGTCCCCAATTAATTACTTCTATACAGTGATGTTAGGAAGAGAATTAACAAAAGACGAGCGTTTTCGCTAGCAAAAACTATACAAATATCAGCAAACTCCCACAAGTTGTAGATAAAGGGACCAATGTTGTTTAGAACATGACTAACCCAGTTTCAAGGCGTACATTATACGAACGTCTGCTGGTTGTCACTGTGTGTGTCTATCAGATGGAGTTTGTCAAACAATATTTCATCATAAAAATCAATGAAAAGCTAAATTCATTTTTGTATTCACACCAACTAGATTTTTTATTGAAATATGACGCCCCTTCCTGCGGCAAATTGAATTTTCAACAGCTTTTCATTTTATTTTTTTCAGTGGAACGTTTCAGAGTAAATTCAGTTCCATGGCGTCCAAACTCAGATACCAGCGACACTCTGAGCGTGTGTTCCATTAGCGGAAACTGAAAGAATCATTTACAACTAAACAACATTGCCAGAAACTTCGATGTGCTATTTTGGTTGTTCTGTTCCTACACTATTTATCGATATTATATAAGGGTCTTCCATTAACAGATGATAGTTACTCAGCTGACCAAACAACCCTCACTTTTTTGGAAATCAAAATGAGTAAAATTGACAAACAGGAAGTAACAAAATGATCGAGAAAACCAATCAAAGAGAAACTTCATACTCTATACCAAGCATGTCAAACTCAAAGGCTAACACGGGCCAAATAAACAAGGTTTAAGTTTGTGTGGGCCTCAAAAAAATCTTCAATTTTCATAGAAACTTAGGTTTTTATTTTGGAAAGTATAGTATAAAAAAAAGAACAAGAACAACGATAACATTAATGTTTTCTTCCTGACACTTGGCATCTCTTCTCTGCTACTATCTTTCCTACTTCGGGGGAAATCTTGTTCGCAGTGATTACTTTTAAAACTGACCCAAGGTGAATGTCAGTAATTCTGGATCTGACAGGAGACTTATTTCCTTTCATAATTGTAAATAACTTCTCACACCGATAACCAAACATGGAAATAATTTCATATGCGAATTTTCGAGTATTTTCAAACCTGGCAGGTAAATATTTGTAAAATCCAGGCACGCCAACTTCACTGAATTTTGCCTTCAAATCTGAATCACACTGGATCTCAATTACCTCCATTTGCATTTGATTAGGTACTGATTCTATATTTATTAAAAAAATCGAAGAAAACAAAGAAAACTTGTCTTCCAAAAATTTAAAATCTGCAAACCTTGTTTCAAATTCAGTTCTAAGGCTTAAAATTTTTTCTGCGTATTTTTGATACGATGCAGTTTCACCTAAACTTGATTTGTTCATGTTGCATGTCGAAAAGTGCGTTAAATCTTCATTTTTCAACTGCTTTTCCCAAAGAACTAGCTTAAATTTGAATGCTTTAACTTGGTCACACATGTTCGTAAGGCATATGGGAAATGGATGCAACACAATTATAGTAATCAGTCATTGGCGAACGTTGTAGTTCGTTATTAATAATTATGTATAACAGGATATTGTAAAAATTAAGTTACGAAATTTTTATTAAAACGTTTCTTACATACCGTTATACTGGCTGGGCCGCAAAAATATTCGTTGTGGGCCGCATGCGGCCCGCAGGCCGCAAGTTTGACATGCTTGCTCTATACTCTTCACAAAACTTTATTAGACCTATCGAATAAAATACAAAGAGGTGGGGGAATGTTACACGAGTAGGGGAAATGAGGACTTCAATAAAAATAATACCCCTGCAAAGAAAACGCCACACGGAAACCGAAATGAAGGTACAAGAATAACATTTAAACGAATTCGCAGAGGAAACGAGTGTGAAGTGGATTCATCTGGCTCAGAATAGGATCTGATCCGCTTCGTAATCAAGAGACGTCGAGTATCACCTCGGACAAAGGTATTTCGAAGAAGAAGTTTGTACCAGGTGTATAGAAAACGTGGAGATAAATCTCCACGTATTCTTAAAGTTCGGTAACTATTTCAAGGTGAACGATTAGATTCGCGGTAAAGCAGCCGTGTCCACGGTACACAGTGGACGTAATGAAGGAAGGGAGTATGTCGCTTCAGGGATCGAATCCCGGTCATCCAGCTCGTAGCCAGCAATTTTGATGACTGAGCTGTCTCGTGTGATGATTTGGGAAAAGTGACGGTTTTAATCGTTTCAGACCACAGCAAGGAAGAACAAGCATGTATTTATGGCGAAGGTGTAACAATTATTAGCATTCGCCTTGCTTCATATTTTTCTTCTACATTCCTCTTTTCGTTTTCTCTTCCGCCTTATTTCTTTATTTATTGCTATATACTTATCCATCTGCTCTTCTCTTATGCCTTTGTTTCCTTCTCGTCTTCTTTCCGCCTATCTTCCCTACCTTATTTTTTCCTTTTTCCCGTTTCTTCTCGCTTTTATTTCCTTCGAGAATTTCCCCTCTTTTATGTCATTAATTCCCTCTTTCTTTACGTCACTCTACTTCCTCCTACTTTCCACAGTATTTCCATTCTACTCTTACTTAACTTTCTTTTGCTTTCTGCGTCATTTACATCTTTATCCCCTTCCGCCCTTCGTCTCTTTTTCTCTTCTATATCTCTGTTTCTTACACCCTACGAGACATAAAGCCCTGACCTGCACAATTGCGCTTCAGTATTTGAAAGAGTTACTTACATAAACCAATAAACAAACAGCAGGTAAGTACGCACATAGAAACACTTCAGACGTGATTTTTCAAAGAAAACCTGGATAAAAAGATTAGACGGCAAGTATGAGAGTGTGTTACAAGTTCTATAGGACTCAACGCACTCTGATTAATACGGAAGGGTGGGAGTATTCAAACCAAACAGCCGAGTTCCATCAGCTCCCCTGTTCCACTTTGAATGCGCCTTGCTTTTCACGAACTGAGGATCACGTCTGCCTGGTATCTATGAACTTGATTGTGTCGTGTTTGTGAAGTTGTTTCCATCCTCTTAGAGAACTGCTGCTACTCTTCGCAGCAAACTCTCAAATTTATCTTTGTAAGAAAATTTCTCTACTCAGGAAATTCGGCTTTCTGTTTCGAGTGGAATGACCGTTAGAATTTTAGCGGAACCGCTGTTCCCGAAGAAGAATTTGTATGTAATAGAAGAGGACTGAGTTTCTCCACAGCTGTCTGGAATTGAGTTTGCTGCCAGTGAGGGTGCGTGAGTGCGTTTGTGCGTGTGTGTGAGAGAGAAAGATGGTTTGGTCCAATCCACACCATAAAGAACAAAAGAAGGAATAGGGTAATGCTAGCGTTTCATCTTTTTCCATAGGCTTTTTTTCTTTAATATATTACAATTCAGAGCTTGAGTAGAGCAATTGGAAGGGACCCACAGACACTCATTTCCTAACAACATGGATATAAGATGGAGCTGGAGAAAACTGATTAATAAAGGCGGTCATAATTTGTACTTTCACTAAATGTCAGTGTAATAAAAACCAAGATGATGCAAAGGCGAAGTATGTAGCACGCATGGGAACGATAAAAGCTCCATAAAATATTAGTCGTAAAACCTGAAGGGAAGACACCATTCGCGAGAACTAGGCTTAAAATATAAAAACGAATAGGAACCAGTGATGGGCTTTTGTGAACAGACTAATAATTCTCCGGGAGTTACAACATGTGGATATTTTTTTTACTGGCTTAGCAACCATTAGCTCCTCAAGTAGTATTTTGTTCATGGACTTAGCTTCGTGCACTTCCTGTAGAAAAGCAAATGAAATCACTTTCAACAAAGCGTACATACAATTGCAAGGAATACTTTTATATGTAATTTGAAGTTCGGTTTTGAAACATTTCAGAAATGAAGATAGAGACAGAATTTTCGCTGGAAACATTGATATACACAAGATGCAAGACTAAACGGCACACGAGTTGCAAGGAAAACGATATAAAGTATCTTGGTAAAGATCAACACCCAGGTGGTTCATGGCAGTTTTCGTGACCACCTCTTCGTTCCACAGATGGTAAACTTTTAAGGCATATATCGTTCGACATTCACAGATTTTGTGTGTTTGTTTAATCATTTAATCAACCAGTCAGGGATTCAGTCAAAAAGCTAGCTACTACATTGGGCAACTACTCAGTCAACCAGACAGACAACAGCTAGCCACTCAGTCAGCAAGAAACAGTTTCGGTCAAGCGACCTTTCACATGGGCCGTGAGTCTGTAAGTTTATTAGTCCTTTTCGCCATTGGTACATTTCGTACAAATTTATAAGCCTGTACGAACACTGTCACTGATACGTCACGTTCATTGTCACGGTAACATTTCATTTTGATTTCAGCTGACATTGTTCATATTCGTTTGAAATACATAGCCTATTGTGAAACTTGAATTGCATTGAACACTCTTCATATGAATGCCAATGTTGCTTCCAAATAAGAGAGAGGAAAAAAACACTCAGAATAAATTGATGTACCACAAAGATAAGAGGATGAATTAAAACTCATTGTGTGCTACAGAGGAAGGAAGCATGTTCTAGCTATTTCATCACCCAACCCCTAGGTACAGCGCCGCCGGTAGCACACTGAATACCTCTTATTTGGGCTTATATTAAGGATCTTTGATTATTTCGGTTTGCTAAAAATATATCGCTTCGAATCAAATAGTAGATGGATGTTGGATTTGAATAACGTGAGAAAAAGTGGTCATCGATTATTTCCATTAAATTTGATACTGACAAGTGATAACAGAGTCGAGTTAGCCCTATATTCAGAACGCTATGCTTCAAGAACGAACATTAAGAATAATTTGTCTGTCTGCCTACAGAATGCCGGCGGAGTATAGATGGAATAAAAAAATCTTCCTTCTATTACTTCAGCTTCGCTGTTCATTTCTTTCCATTCCACTTTCACCGTAAATAATCACAGCTTTATACTATTCAACGTACAATAGTCACAGCTGCCAATACCCAGTAATCCAGAACCATTCAGTCCCTAATAAAATAGCCAGACATAGAATAAACCACTCAAATAACCATACAGTCAACAAATGAACCCAGACATTATTCAGTCAGTTAACCAGTGAAAAAACCGATCCATTAAGCTGCTGATAAAAACAGTGAAGATATACTGTGAGATCAAACACAGAAAATAGCATAAAAACTTTGAACTGGCCTTTATTATCTCGGATGTTGCTTGTTTCTTTGAACTGCATGCGGTAGCCAGTGTTGTTAGGGTCACAATCCCATGAGCAGAGTAACAGCTCATACATATGGATACAAAAGTAAACGTTGTTTCAATTTGGAGGGGATTTTTTTTCTGAACCCTTTTATATATATATCTTTGCCGTGTTACAAACCAGCGTATGCATGCATATATAGATAATATAATGCTATACACAAAATTCGTTGCTGGGATCGATACGCTATATCGAGATTGTACATTAGCGATAAATATCGAGACAGAGAAAAAACTACTGGTTGGTATGGAAACCAATATCGGAAACATCACTAATTAGGCACTTGATGTATTTTTAGTATGATTAAAAATCGCCAATGCAACGTATAGTCAGTGAAAATTTAAGTTAATGTTTAGGGCCTATTTTGTTTTCACCCTAATGTCTGCATTCTTCTGCAAATGAACTGAGCAATGCGAACAAGCACTTCCGAACGTAAAGTAGTAGAAATACGTATTCCATGGACTACGTATGCTTGTCAAATATGCTCAATGCTACTTGGCAAATTTAAATGGTCTTAATATTTATTTATTGCAGATAAAACCAATTGTAAAAATAATGAATTTTTGTGTAAACTATTAAAGTTACAACTGCATTAAATTGGACAATCGCCTTTAAATAGTGCCGAAGAATTTATGGAGCCATGACTCCACTTATCCATACACAACTAAATTGCATTTAAGCATACGTTATAATATTCCAAGCTAATAAACTTCTAGTATTGTATTAAGAAAAGGATGAATTAATTTGTATTTATTTTGCTAAATATCCACATGTATTTGAAGAGTTTTAGCTCTTAATCATCCCATTCTGCTTTAACTTAATTAACTTTGTGCAAACGAAACATAACAAAATATATACACTTTTGTGCTATTAACGGTGTTGTATATAAGTGTACAGGGAACATGTTATCGATATATTTTCTTGATTTATTTAACGGTGTCTTCAATAGATGATTATATAACATCTAATCATAATCTATTAGCAGAAAATAATTAATTAGAAATTATATAGAAGATAGCGCTCACAGTCTAATTTAAGACACTATTCCGGTACTTTCCTGGACTGAGAAAAACTATGAAATTTTAGGCAGGATAGCACACAGGGCCTCTGGGATACGAAGCAGAATTATCGCCATCGGAGCGCTACGTCTGATGACGCGGTGCCATCTTAAGGGACATAATTACCTGACATTCCTGCCACATCAAAGAAGCTTGCCATTTATATCGAATACTTCGGAGTCAGAATTCTTAGGTTTTATGGCCCAGGAACACAGCCTCCCTTATACATTGGGCAGGAAACTGAGTGGGCTTACAGTCGGTCCAGACCCCGTTGGGAAGGCGAAAATTCATGCCCCTGCCGGGAGTCGAACCCCGGTCATCCAGCAAGTTTACTAAATGAACTGACTTTTGACTTACGTGGACACTGAAAAACTATATCGTTGTTAAACTAATGGCAAGATACTCACGTTTGGAGAGGGATTAACTGTGATCATAACAAGAAATCTACCGTTGGCATTCAGTCCACTTCGGTTCCTCATATATTTTACGACGCTGTAACAGTTGCATAGGTTATTTACGGTAAAATCAGGTAAGATCGCATGCAGTAAATTTGAAAGTAGTGTGGTTTATTTTCAGCGTTTGCATGACCAAGGCAAATAATTGACCCTACCGAGATACGAACTTACAGTGTTCGGATACAAGACATACGCATTATGTCTGGGCCACCCTGCTAGAGTATTTCTATAATTAAAACTATACACAGCCAAAAGAGCCTTTCCTTCTGATAGACTGAAGGGGTTTCGAATCGACATTATTCCTTGCGAGGTATGTGTGCAAAGTTGTTACGTTAAGCCGATTTGGGCAGGTATATTTAACGTCTCTCCATGGATCGCGTTGCTCTAATGGGAGCTTTACGTTATTACTGAATACTCATTAAATTAATTGTACGACCACTTCCTCAGAGCTAAATTCTCCACCGATCAGACCCAGAACATTTATCCATACTTCAACATTTTGAAACAAAAAGTGTTGATGTTCTATTTATCTAGAACACAACTGTACAATCCCTAATCCCAGAGGTAAATTGCAAGCCTCAAAAGGGATTAGGGGAGGGCGGGGTCTCGTGTTGAACTTTAATGAAGGGAGGATATGGGGTGGAGGGGCTTAATCCTACCCCAACCCCTCACAAAGCCACCCACATCATTGTAAGCAGCGGCCCTGCCACTATCCAGCCACAGTTCAGAATGTTCCCACAGCAACAACCAAGGAACATAACATGGACGGCACATTGACTGACTGGCCGACTACCTGGCTGGGTGACTGGCTAATTATTGGGCTGGATAGGTAATTAACTGACTGACTGGATGAAAGATTATTTGACTGGCTAGCTCATTGAGTACCTGAATGCATGTAAGGTACACTGATGATTATTTGGCTGCACGGCGTGATTAACTGGCTGGTTAATTAACCGGATGACTGACAGTATGGCCGACTGTCAAGTTAATTACCTGACTGGCTGGATAATTAATCGAATGACTGCCTATATTTCCGATTGGCTGGTTAATTAACTAATTTACTGGATGGTTAATTGTAACGTGATGATTATTAACGTCGCTGGAACAGACAGTAATTGCATAAAACATAAATAAATCTTTGAGAATTATGCTAAATCATATTCGCTTTATTACAAAATAATCCACGATTTCAAAGCCTATTTTAAGTAATCTTATCGTTGACAAACTATTTTTAAAAAAAATTGCATAAGTTTGTAAAATTTGTTTTAGATTAAAGTAATAGGAATGATTGCAAAGGTGTACGTGTTACGGTTTTTAAAACTACCATCTGAAAAAAAAATCATAAAAATATCTTGTATTCTACTGTGGCATTTCTTGTGCGTTACACTTGAACATGGAGAGAACAAATTCAAATAAACCCACAAAAATTAATAATCACGGAAACTACAGATGTTTCTTAACGAAGTCACAAACAGCGAGGTCGTCAGGTTGTAAGAAAACTTTTAACGTTGACGTCTTGCTTCCAGGGGCCTACGTAATTAAAACTTACCACTAGGGATCGGGAACAAGGCTCTTACTTAAATCCTGACAAAAGTCTGCTCTTAGTTTTTTAACGCAAGAGTTTAATTTAAAGTCTCTAGTCACTGTTGAAATATGTGATTTTTTTCCTTTTTTTACGTGTACAGCAAAAAACGGCTTGTTCCACTTCGCCTGGTAATTTACCCAGAAAAAAGCTGAGTACAACCGACAGAGAGATTTACTTCAACAAATATGCTGAGATATGTCGCTGTGAGGAGGTCTACCGCACATGCACACACAAATACAACTAATTAATCGAATTCACTGGCTGAATGAACTCCATGGCACTTCAATATCCTCATACTTCTGTCAAGTGATTTTGCGTAAGGTTCATAAAATAAATAAAATAAATTTTTATTGAATTTAGTACTTGGGGATTTACAGAAACCATTTCTGTTGCTTTAATTTCGGCTCATATTGGTGCAATATGGGTCTATTTTACATAAAACAAAATGTAAGCTTAGAGTTGTTCCTCGAAAAACCATTTGTAAAATTGTTTTACAACACAGCACATAGACCTCATTAACATTTAAAAAGGTTACCCGTAACACTTCTGGATACTGTATATAAGTCTAGACGTGGAATTAAATTAAAATACTTTTAGATTCTATGTGGATATTGAGCTATTTTCTGAGTGACTATTTTTTATAACAACAAATTGTTATCTCGGATAAATCAACGCAAATTGAAAGACAAATTCCTAAACATTTATGTTCGCTGTGAAAGTTAAATACATTCTGCGAGTAATTCTACGTCATTTTGCTAATCTAATCACGTGTATTACTATAGGCTACTGCCACACCTTCTCACCTCGAATTATCATTAACAACCCAGAAGACCAATGAATGCAACATTAGAGACTGGATAGAGCTATATAATTAAAACTTGATGTGACTTATAACTTATGCTAAAATAACAAATGCTATAATAAATATTAACACTTTATATATTTAAAAAAACATGTATCTTCCTGAGAAGCTAACAGTCGCTCAGACAATCAGGAAATTTCCAGCCTATTTGAAAGAGGACTTTGCAAGATTTGAGATTCTCACTGCGGTAAGTATTAAGATGGCTGTCTTCTGGGTTGTAGCGCTGCGTAGTCTGGTAGATGTTACCGACGTTTCAGATGTGCTTACTGCCTGCACGTTCAGGGCAATTACTCCCAGAAGATAGCCATCTTGAAAGATAATTCAGCCCCAATCGGAGCGCTGCGTAGTCTGGTAGATGTTACCGACGTTTCAGATGTGCTTACTGCCTCCACGTTCAGGGCAATTACTCCCAGAAGATAGCCATCTTGAAAGATAATTCAGCCCCAATCGGAAATCAACTGAAGTCGTCAAACCAGCAGCCAATCACATTATTCACTGCGCTACTCCGAAAGAATGCCATGGAGCAGAGTCCTTCTCGACAAGCGACGAGACACTATGTCAAGAAACTTCTACCGTTTTTATAGAACCATAGCGTTCAATAACGTGTTCACAAATGTCCGACACTACACTCAATCAGATGAATCAAGACCACATATTTATAGCATTCTGTCTCTTCGAGATCAATTTTTATATTATCTCCATCAATGCCTAGGTCTTAAAGCTGGTATTTTCCCCTTCAGGGTTCCTACTAAGATACTTGTACATTTCTTATTCTCTGCCACGCATAATTCATGTCCCGCACTTTTACTTGATTACACTTATTACACAGAGAGAGTAGAGCAAATTATGAAGTTCATAACTGCGCATTTGTCTCCATCCTCCCGTTACATGCGTCCTCTTACATCTCTTCAGCATCCTGTTCTGAAACAAGCTTCACCAGTGTTCTATTCTTACGGTGAGAAACCAAGTTTCGCACCGTAAATAACAGCAGGTACAATTATAAAACCGTGTTTTGGTCTATGTTACGTCTCTAGAAAATGATAAATTCTTACGCCCTCTATTCAGAATTGGATGCTCTGTGGAATGTTAGTTATTCGTAAAACGTATTTATCTGTGGTGACAAAGATGTTTCACATCACAGATCAATGGTGCTGAAAATTCACGAGACAATTCCTCAGACTGACACTGTTACTTTGTCTTGCGACAAGAGGAACTCAGTAGCCGTGAAATTAGAACTGGAGGGGACAGGTAACCAGTGCTGCACCTGCCGGTGCGTTTGTTAATCTCTGTAACTGCTCTCATTACTCTATCCGCGGTATATTATTTAGCCACTCTCTCATCAGAGTCAGTTTGTCATTTCTTTGATCTAAATACAGTATTTTAGAGCAATTATTTATGAAATTGTTAATATTGGCTTTGTTTGCGTTATTTTAAGGAATTACTAGAAATGAAAGCAGATGCGGATGGATGTCTTATCCGTTCGTTTGAAAGAAACAGCTAGAAAAATTGGTTCAAACTAGGTACGATATTATCATTTTAGCTTTATATTAGTCATATTTATTTTAAGAAAGGTGCTAAACAAAATTTTTCTTACAGATTTTGAGAAGTTTTACAAATATTCTATCATGCGTACATTTCACTTTACTGTACAAGTACATTAATAACATTAATGAAGTTTGTGTTTTCAAAACCATTGTCCAAGCTACTATATTCCAATCACCTAATAAAGGCCTCAGTACATTGTACTCAATCAAGAGCGACACGGATTGTAGTTACTGCAAAAGAGCACAAGTCTTCCTTTGGTGTTTTCAGCACAGGAATGGACGATGTTCTCACTGTGAAAAAGTTGTATATTCATAGCAAACGAAAAGCATCGTCTTAATGTCATTCTTGTTAGCATAATAATAAAGTGCAAATACACATTTTGGTACTTAGCAATACTTACAATGAAGAGAAACAACTGTCTTCATGTGTTTACTTGGGTACGTCTCTATTCTACTCGACGAAAAGAGGTATTAACCTAGTTCAGAAACAAATGCAAAAAGTTATTCCTAAAGTCCTTATAATAGAAAAGGCTTAGTGTAGTTCAGAACTCAGATCCTTAGTTCCGTAAGAGGATTGGTAACCACGGAGACATCAGTCGGTCCAAAAGAGGAGAGCGATAGCTCCTAGGAGCTTTCATATTCAGCTGTAACACAGAACTGAGTGTCTGATAGGAAGAATAGGAAAATATCGTTGTATTTAACTACAGCTTCATTTACGCTTGTTAATTAAATGTGTAGTATAATTAAACATGTTTCATAAATCGTAAAAATTTGAATAATTAATGCAGACAGCTGTCTTTGTAGTTTTTACGCTATGCAGTTTGGTAACCCTGATGATGGAGGCAGAAAAGAAATCTGAAACTTCTGTGAACTTCTGCCAGACTACTTGGAGCAAGAAACCGAAAGACGCCCAACATCATACTAACCGACGTGAGAACGTTGAATCTCAATGAATAATTAATAATCAATATTTCATTACACATACTTATTACTAAGTGTTCGGTGGCATGGATTCTATTAGCAGATTGTTAGTTCATTACTTATTAAGAGAAATAATCCCAGCGGATTCATTCCTGTATAAAACCACAATGTCAAGAACGTTATGTAAACGTGATGTTTGCTAACTAACTAACTAACTAGATGGCTTACCGAACCCGAAGGTTCATCACCGAATTAACCAAAGCCCTCCACCGGACCCTGTCCTGGGCCAACAAAATCCAGTTTCCTTCAACTCCTATCTCCCATAGATCCCGCCTGAGATTATCCTCCCATCTACGTCTAGGTCTCCCCAGCGGTCTCTTCCCTTCAGGTTTCCCAACCAGTACCCGGTGCACACCTCTTGTCCCATCCATGCGCGCTACATGTCCCGCCCATCTCACTCTTCTCGACTTAATCACCCTCACAATACTGGGGGAGCAGTACAGATTTTTAAGCTCGTCATTGTGCAGTTTTCTCCACGCCCCATCGTCTTCCCTCTTAGGCCCAAATATCCTCCTCAACACCCGATTCTCAAACACCTGCAATCTGTGTTCCTCCCTCTGAGTGAGAGACCATGTTTCGCACCCATACAAAACAACAGGCAAGATTATTGTTTTGTATACTTTAATTTTCAGGTTCTTAGAAATCAGACGGGAAGACAAAATATTTTGGACTGAGAAGTAGCAAGCATTTCCGGAATTTAGTCTCCTCCTAACTTCCTCACAAGTATCATTTTGATTTGTTATTGTTGTTCCCAAATATTTGAACTTTGTAACCCTTTCAAAGGATTTATTAGCTACCCTAAGATAATTTTGCCCGCCTGTCTTCTGATGACGAGATACTAACATGTACTTAGTTTTTTCTGAATTTACTTCCAGCCCCACTTGTCTACCAGCCTCTAGTAAAACTTCTGCGTTCCTCTTTATTGTATTTATATCGTCCCCCAATAAATTAACATCATCAGCATATGCCAATAGCTGATGTGTCCCGTTCAATTGCAAACCCTCCTGCCTACCTTGGACCTTCCTGATGGCGTATTCTAGCGCAAAGTTAAAGAGCAAGGGAGACAAAGCATCTCCTTGTTTTAGACCGTTCTTGATGAGGAATGTCTCAGATACATATTTACCTACTCGAATTTTGCTGCAGGTTTCATTTAAGCACATTTTTATTAGACCCACTAGCTTCTTTGGTATACCAAATTCAATAAGAATATTATATAGCACTTCTCTCTTCACAGAGTCATAGGCTTTTTTGAAATCTATAAATAACTGATGTACAGTCCCACCGAACTCCCATTTTTTCTCTAGTATCTGACGAATGCAAAAGATCTGATCAATCGTTGATCTGTTTCGTCTGAACCCACACTGATGATCCCCAATAGTTTCATTCGCATATGGGGTTAATCTTGCCAAAAGAATGTTGGATAGAATTTTGTATGAGGTTGATAGCAGCGATATTCCTCGGTAATTACCACACTCAGTCTTGTCCCCCTTCTTATAAATAGGAATAATTATGGATTCCTTCCATTGATGTGGCATCTCTTCCTTATCCCAAATTAACTGAATAAGCTTATGGATCCTCATATGCAACCCTTTGCCACCTGCTTTAATTAATTCGGCCGGAATCTGATCAATTCCTGGAGATTTATAACTTTTCAACTTCCCAATGGCTAGTTCCACTTCATCTAAGCTAGGTTCTGGCACCAACAGTTCAGCTGTATGCATTTTAATCTGTCTAATATCACCAGTATTATGAACATTTAAGAGCTCGCTAAAGAAATTTTTCCACCTATTCACAATTTTTATTGGATCTGCAAGCAAATTGCCACTATCATCCTTTACCAAATTAGTCTGGGGTTGATATCCTTTCTTAAAGTTATTAATGCCTCTGTACAGGTCTCTGATGTTTTTTTCCTTATTATTTGTCTCAAGTTCAGCAATTTTGCCCTTCAGGTATTCCCTTTTCTTAGTCCTAAAGGTTCTACTAGCCTCACGTCTCACGTTACATAGATTATCCGCATTTGTTTTGTTTGGGTTCTGCAACCATTGAAATTTTGTTTGCTTCCTTCGATCTATTAATTTTGAACATTCTTCATCAAACCACGGTTTATTTTGCTTTCTCCTGTAGTATCCTAGTTTCTCTTTTGCTGAAATTTTGATGCAGTTTCTGACATTTTCCCACTCCCTGTTGATGTCCACACTTTCATTATCCTCATTTGTCTCTAAAATTTGAAACCTATTCGAAATTTCAACTTGATATTGTTCCTTTGCCTCTCCCTCACTTAATTTTTTCAAATCAAATCTTTCTGTGTCAAAATTTTGTTTAGTTCGTCTACTTACTGAAAGCCGCTCCCTCACTTTTGCTACCACCAGATAATGATCAGTGTCGCAATCTGCTCCTCTGAATGATCTCACATCAATTACATTTGTCTGCCTTCTCTTATCTACTAAAACATGATCTATTTGATTGTGTGTTCTGCCATCTGGGGAAGTCCAAGTGTATTTATGAACATCACGGTGTGGAAATTTTGTACTTTTTACAATTAAATCTTTTGACGTAGCGAAGGTCACTGCTCTGACGCCATTATCATTACTAAGTGCATGGAGACTCTCGCTGCCTATTGTGGGTTTGAAGACATCCTCCCTCCCAATTTTTGCATTGAAATCTCCTAGCAGAATTTTCATGTGATACTTGCCAAATGTATCAAATACTGATTCCAATTCTTCATAAAAGCTATCCTTGATATCATCGCTTTTGTCTTCAGTTGGGGCATGAACATTAAGGACAATGATGTCGCACCAACGTCCTTCCAAAATTACGTAAGACAACCTGTCACTAACAAATTCTACTCTCTTAACTGCTGCCCTAATTCTGCTATGAACAAAAAAACCCGTCCCTAGCTGATGATTGTCATTCCCCTTTCCATAGAAAAATGTAAAATTGTCCACTGGGATCGTGCCCTCCCCCTCCCATCGCACTTCCTGCACTGCCACTAAGTCTAACTTATAATTACCTAATTCCCTACACACTGATTTCAGTGCCCCAGCCCTATAGAGGCTCCTAATGTTCCAGGTACCAAATCTCATGTCCTTTTTCAATTGCCGTGGTCGTGCCAAAGAGTCCGTCCTGATCCGAGGCTTGGTTGATTTTTTCGTAACACATATTTTTTTTAAAGGTGAAAGGTTGTTAGCCCTACACCCAACCCCCAACCTGGAGGACCAGGGTATCACTCTTAGTCTAGCGCATCTCCTTAGACCTGTCCGGCTTGGGTGACCCTACCATGAGCCGAAGCTCAGGCCGGCATAGCCCTAAGGGTCATTTGAGCACGCAAGCCTCCTCACCCGGCAGATTGCCTTCGACAAGGTGGTGATACCTTCGAGAAGGAACGTGATGTTTGCATGCAAAAATAAATAAAAATTTAATTCTTCGCCCGACGAATTGTAGTAAAAATTACATGAAGTGTATAAAAGTTTTATAAACTAATTATATTACAAACGGTTTAGGTACTGTGTCTGTTTCTCTTTGTTCCTCAGAGGTTCAACACTTTGGAAACTGCTCAGCTCGTACCGAACACCACGTAACCATTCACACCATTCTACGAGTTGACTTGTGCTTGTCAAAACACAGCTAACTCACTAATTAACAACCTGAAACACTAACTAACTGAATAACAGGCCAAATAATGGCCAATAAAGAATCTGAAAGGCCAAACAACTAACAATCAAACAGGTAACACGCCAATCAGATAACAGATCAACCAACTTACAAGACAATCACGTAGCTAATAGGTAAATTATCTAACAGGCCAATCAGACAACTAACAGTCCGACACAATATCAGGTGGATCGAATAACTAAGAGGTCAGACAGCTAACTAAACAATTAGATAATAAAGAGGTCACTTCGATAATTAAAAGACTCACCAACTAATAAACAGGCCAATTATACACCAGAGGCAACTAACACACAAATTTGTCCACTATTCATCCTCGTAATTTCACCGGTCAAACCACAGGCTCGCCTCCTTCTGTGCATTCAATTTGTTCTTTTGTTGTTCAGCCACTTTTACACCCCACTCCAATGCGAGATGAAAGAAATGAGATAAATTTCCTAACATCTTCATCGGAGAAAAATACTCGTAAGATACGACACATTCTAGAGGTATACGATGGAAAGACGGTTTAAGTGTGGACAAGTGAACGCGGCAACGTAAAGTATCTTATTAATACGATGAAGTAGATTCGTAGACTGAAGATGGCTGTCTTCTGGGTTGTAGCGTCTCCATCATCAGGGCGATGATGGAGGCAGCAAGGACCTCTGAAACGTTGGTAAACTTCTATCACCCAGAAGACAGACATCTTCGTACTCACCGCCGTGAAAACCTAATATCCTACTTACACACGTAGATTATTTACACACACAAATAGGTGGCCCCACCTTTAACCTTAAACGTTTTTAAATGTACATACGGTAAGTAAAATATAGGTATATTAAACGTTGTATTTTATTATTAATTATGTAACGATACAGATAATGATGAAGATGATGTGTCGGCGTGTACATTTGTAGTGCATATTTAGCAGATTGCGTCTATTAAAATTTTCCGCTTTCTGCAAATAATTGTTCGCATTTGTTTTTTGTGCGTATAAGGACATTTACATTAGACAAGGATTTACTGAACACAGTCAAAAGGTCTAAATGCAGGAAAAAGATAATTTTATTAGGGCTGTAATTATTATTAGCAAACTGAAATGTAGGCTGTGATGAGGTACTTTCTGTTTACTTCTTAGTAGATGAAGGCACATACGAAGGTAAATGGGGAATATAAATGTAATACCGAAAATATTACTGCGTAAAAAGATATAAACGACAGATAAAATAATTGAATTTATTCTCTTTTTTTTCCTTTTTGACAAGACAAGACAAGGGCATAGTAATACCAGTGGATGATTAAATTTAGCAAAGACCACCTCTCTCACTTGGAAAATAAGTAAATTAATTTTTAATTTATACTTCGTACAGATAAGGGTAGAAAGTACGGAGCAAACTGATCCTTCATTAAACTGGAGTGGGAATGAACGTGTACATTCAAAATTACTGCATAGCATCTTACGGTAGTTTGGTGTTCATGATCCAGTAAAGGAACTTCAAATGAATTGCGCCGTGAGATGTAGGCTACACGACGCGCAGGTGGTGACGAGGAATGGGAAGTCCTGGTATAAAGGAAAAGTGGATTAGACGAAGCAAGGCCAAATAAAGTAAGGCCGACCAGACCACATCCTGCTCTTCATCAAACAGGTACTCAGCGAGATGAGACGGGGGCAACTGAAATAGAATCACTGACTAACTAATCAAGCAATCAAAAAGAAATAAACGCATACACATGCACCTCACCCATTGGATAGAAACCCGATCCTTAGGTCAACCAATCATCACCACTGAATCCAACTCATCGCCTACACTCTGCCCTATATAAAACTTACAAAAAACGCCCAACATCTACATATTCACTCTGCAGATGGCAACTGCAATTCCTGTCGAAACGTTAGGTAATTCTCAATATAAGACGCGGCCTATGTATTCCTTACTTACATTTTAAGTAAGGAATATATATAAGGAACTCATATAGCAGTGACCAAAAAGCTTATTAATCCGACGGTCCAAGGAGTAGGATAATTCGGGATGATTTGATAGTGGTCATAAACGTCCCACATTTTAGGAAACTCGAAGTTTTATTGTCGTGTTCACAGAAGCTTACAATTAGAATCTATTCAGAGCGACTTGAATTTAAGTTTTAAGATCCAATTCAATATTATCCTATCTAGATCTGCGTCATACTGGTGGTTCCTTTTTTGGACTAAAATTGTTCTATTATTAATCATTCTCCTGCGTGTTAGATATCCCGCCATTCACCTTCTCCTTGATGTAATCACTGTAATAGAAGGTGAGAAGAATAAAGTATAAACCTCGTCACGCAATTTAATCCATCCTCCTGTTAATTTTTCTTTCGTAGGTCCAAATATTTTCCTCAGAACTTTGTTTCAATCCGTGTTGTTCTTTTATAGCGAGACCAAATTTCATATCCACATAAAACCGTACTAATCCTGCAATTTGGACATCACAACACCAGAAACAGTCGGTGTAATGAAGGCTTTATGACGCAAGATCGTAAGAAAACGGTTTAACATGGGATAAAAGAAACCGACTGACCATGGGTGATACAAAGGTAAATCGAAATGTAATGATTCTGGTGTTATTTAACTAAAATGTTTAAAGTAAATAAATGCTGATCATAAATCTGAGTAGATTAAGGATTTGGAAGACAATGATGGTCTATTTGACAGTAATATGTCAGTCACGAGTTACCACAATAAATCGCTGCAAAATATTTTGTATACGTTTCTTATTTCAAAAGGAAATATAAGTTAAAACAACTTCAACGACCTTAACAATTTAATCTTCTGATCTGTCTTGGTGGAATTAGTTAAGAATCGTATAATATCGTGCACGATGATCGTGTGAATTAAGAATTGGAAAGGATATGGAAGAACGCGTTTGTGGCCCATTTAAAAATTTGGTAAGAATTTACAAGGAGGATTGAATAATAACCGCAAAAGACGTGAGAATAGTCTGTATCTAAGTCAATATTATAACCCGGGAAGGGGGAAGAATACAAAGTACTACAGCATAGCGTTCGATTTTCGAATTTTGTTCTTTTTATTTGTGTAAAAGTAGCGGTGATTCGGTTATGAACCGTAACAGCGCACATTTGTGATCACTCTGTACGCAAGAGATGCGGCAGCAGAAATTCCCGAGGAGCCGCTTGCTTCAAAGGGAAGGAACAGCCGGAACAAAGAGGGGGCAAAGGACGGCAAGGAAACGGAAGAAATAAACAAAGAAACGGATGACTGATATGGCCGGAACTGTGACGTCGCGAGGAACAGTTTTTGAGAAAATAAAATGGCAGGAAGAACTTTCAGAATAAAGAATAGCAAAATTTGTTTAAATGCATGTTGTAATGCGTGGCTGAGACGGCGTAAGAAATTTCTTCCGTTGCGTCGTAGCAGAGGTAACTAATTTATGCAAACTGCAATTCATTTAATCTCCGTACATACAGCTACATAACTCGAATAATATACCGTGTTTCTCCTGGAAACGACATGAATATAGACAAAGTACATGCAATAGTCTAATAGATAGAGTTGCGTCTGTCCCTAGTTAAGGCACAAAGGCTTTTGTAGACAAAGACGTTATGCTCCATTCATTCTTAATCTCGGTAATAGACGTAGGTTGGTGATAGTTTCAAGCTCCAGCAACATTACACCCGTATTTAGACACCAATAAACACTGTATGAGCGATATAATAATCTAAGGATGATGTGTTTCGTTTTGTGAGAAGTTGGTCTGAATAATGTTATGTCTGGTTAATACAGGAATAAAAAGTAGCTAGTACTGTTATACAAATAAATCTCTCAACTAATAATTATACGATACATACATTTAAATGGAAACTTTTACCTTTACTGTTTTCAACACCATTCTAGTTCAATTTACATAACGTTATACTCCCGTACCCTATACAGTCGACAAAGCGACGTTAAAAAACTTATAAAATCAACCACTGAACAACCCAATTTCCTTACGAGCCCTATAAGTATTATTTTGTTATCTACGGCTAGGTATCTTACATGGTCTCTTCCTTTCACATTATCCGACTAAAATTCCTCATCTAGTTCTCATTTCGCTCGTGCGTGCTACACACTCCTTCCATCTAACTATCCATGATTTGATGACGTTAAGATAAATAACAGTAAAAAAAATATATGTTTGGATTTGTATTGTTCTGTTTTTGTTTGTTTACACGTATGAACAGATGTTGAAACACGTATAGAAGTCGCTACTTACAGATTAATTACCAGCGCTGTTTCAGCTCCCTTGCATCTGCTACGATAAATGAAGAGAATCGACGTGTGCAAAATTGCTATGGGCGTCTAAAGTCCGCTCGAGTGCCGTTATCTTCGTCCCGCATTCATTTGTTCGCATTTACTTCATACAATTCGCAGTCCTTTCTTTTCTCCCATAGTTTGTGCTTAATTCTAACAAGACAATAATGTAGCTCTTTCTTCTGAAGAACTAATATTTGCTCAAGTATTTCTCTGTAGCTTCTCTGTTGGTCCTTTTGAGAGGTAAATTTACCGACAGATATTTTAAATATAGACTACATATTGGGAAGAGAAAATAAACTGATTTTAATGAGCCGGTACAAATTGTTTCCGAACAAATTAAAATGTGAAAGTATATTACATAGCTATAACACTTATAACGAGTGTTTTAAGTATCGTAACAAAATAAATATTTTAAGTAATTTGGCTAATGTTACGTTTTGTGCGTGGAGCTTATTTGGTGCCAGTAAGGTAATGAACAAATGCTACAGGATAAAATGAACAATCGAATTTTATTTCAAACTTTTAAGATTGTTAGTGAAAACGCACGTGTGCTGATATCCATGTCAGATAAAATAAGACATCGGAAGGGTTAAAAAGAGCATTTTGTACTGAGGTATAAACTTTTTATGCGTTTGGTACCTGTTCCGTTCATTATCCGACAAAAGTGTATCTTAATTCTCTTCCAAAATAAGCAATTCAATATGTTATCACTGCTGAAGAAAATTGGATAACTTGAGGACCTAGAGTGCCTAAAATTATTCAGTTTCATTAATACAGACAAGCGCCGTCGCAACGTCCCCCACCCCCTTTGCACTGAGCAAACTAAGGCCTTGGAGCAGATACTCCCCTTGTAATCAGTAGTAAATCCCGCGGTAAAACGCCATACTCGCTAAATGCCATCCGTCATGCTAAACAAATATAACGTTAAAAATTATAATCAAATCTGACACAGCGCCATGCCTTTGTTTCCACCGTGTATACAACTCGCTAAAATATTCATCTGTATATAAATAATTAGGAGTTACATAAAACTTACTCAAGTAAGTACCCATCTATAGAGATTAGGGAAGAGATTTAGGATGTTACTTGGGGTCAGTTGTGTAAACGGCGACATTCAATATACAGGCAGTTACAGTAAATGACCATGCTATTGAAGTGGCCACTGATTTAAAAATGGAAACACTGCCTAGAAAATGCTACAATTAATAGAGTATTAAAAAGAGGCTTTGCTAACCCTTTGAAGCAGAAGTTAGCTAAAAAATATTAAAGAATACAGTCCGTACCGCAAAGAAAACGTTTTACGGCTACAAATATCAATTAGCTTATGCTGTTCAAGGAAATAACCGCTGTTTGTTAGGAGAAACACAAGAAAATCGCAAAAACACAAAAAGCAGTTATTGATTGTTAAAGCAGGTGGCACAAACAGTCATCCATTTGGCTTTAAAGGGTTAATTGCATGTTTAAAGTTTGTTGTTCTTAGGTAGGCCGCACACCGGCATGAGTAAAGACACGATGTCTGCGACATGACGCAAAGAAAGGAGCACAGTTGAAACGAATGAGATTATGAAAACCGCCGCACACCGCTCTGAGTCATGATGCTGACGTCAGCATCATACTGTAGACACGTGCAGCGAGACTCGGCATCTTCCTTTTCTGTGCGTCAAGACTGAGACATCAGTACTCAAGGAACAGCGCCAGTGTACGTTATCGACATGAGTGAAGAGTAAACAAATATTAAGATAGTGCAGACGGTTGAGAAATTCCCGGTAATATACGATTATTCGTCCCCGGGCCACTCAAACAAGGAGGAGGTTGATAAAGCTTGGCATGCAGTTTCAAAAGAAGTAAACGTAGATGGTAAGTTAATGTTATAAGTAGCCGTTCATCAGCACTAATAGCTTTCCTATAGTTTGTATCCTGCTTCCTCAATAGTGGCGAAACTCTCTGAAGAAGATCCTTATAGGATTCTGGGGACATTCGATAATAAGACTGGAATTTTACCGGTTCGTTTAACAAGTCGCGCGCTAAAAAGTACGCACACGACTCATTAAAGTCATGAATCCACTTCCTTTTCCTTCTTTTACGTAATTTAAGCCACATATACATTAAAATATCTTCCTCACTGGACGACGTCATGTCATCAACTAGAGAAGATGTGCTAAGACGCAGACACGTGCTACTTCGGTGTGCGAACTCGAGTCTGAATCACGAATGAAGCAAGACTGCGTCTTTTGTCTCATGTCTTGATGCTTGTCTTGACGCAGTTGGTGTGCGGCCGCCCTTACACTGTTGAATAAGGCCAGTTGTTACTGCTGTGTTACTGTACAGCCAGAGTAAAATGTTCAAAATGCATAAAATTACGCCTAACAATATTACAATAAAAATACGACTCAGCATTTCTCCCGAGAGCTTTGTCTCGTAATGTTGCCACCAGACGCGCCGCTGTAAAGAGAAGTGTGCTACAACATACCAGAATACGAAAAGCAAATAAATTAGGTTACAAAACTAAACCATACAAGATTATTACACACGCGAATTATACGTGTTGTATTCCATTTTATACCTTGGACATCACTTGTAACTACCAGGAATAAAGAAATATGTAATCGGGAATTGAATTCTTCTTTAATCTTTTAAAATATTTTAAACACATTCAAATCTGTGTTTACAGAGGCAGATTATCGTGCAAACAATTGGCGTATGATGAAAAAGAGACCATTAATATCTATAAATCCTTTTATGATTTTGAGGTTTTAACAGCGATGAGTATGAAGATTTCTGTCTTCTAGGTTGTTGCGCTGTGTAGTCTGGTAGATGTTTACCAACGTTTCAGAGGTCATTCTGCCTCCGTCATCAGGGCGATGAGTATGAAGATTTCTGTCTTCTAGGTCGTTGCGCTGTGTAGTCTGGTCGATGTTTACCAACATTTCAGAGGTCATTCTGCCTCCGTCATCAGGGCGATGAGTATGAAGATTTCCGTCTTCTGGGTTGTTGCGCTGTGTAGTCTGGTCGATGTTTACCAACGTTTCAGAGGTCATACTGCCTCCATCATCAGGGCGATATCGCCCTGATGACGCAGGCAGTATAACCTCTGAAACATCGACCAGACTACAGAGCGCAACAACCCAGAAGACAGAAATCTTCATACTAAGAATCGCCCTGATGACGGAGGCAGTATGACCTCTGATACGTTGGTTAGCATCAACCAGACTACACAGCGCAACAACCCAAAAGACAGAAATCTTCTATAAAGTCTTGTTTAAACATTTTTGATGTGATAAACTTCAATGCAATGCAAAAGTAATTAATGTCAGTGTGAATTGTAGTTTATATAGGCTTACTTTCATTATATTTGTCAACACTAGAATTTATTACTTTGAAGTCTTGTATCTGTTCTTTTGATCACATCTATCAATGGCACCGAACAATGAATAAACGTCAAGACAAATAGGGGAAGTAAGAAACCATTAAATGTGAGCCTTTCACAAACATGCTCATTCGAAGCTCGAATGTTTATTACGACCAAGGACGACGCCATGACTTTTTTCCGGCGTGAGGGGTGAAGCCACAACATTTGTTTACAAATTGAGGCTTAAGTTGAAAGTGGCTGTCTTCTGGGTTGTAGCGCCGTGTAGACTGGTAGCAGCTTCAATCAGACTACACGGCGATACAACGCAGAATACAAGCCATCTTCATACTCTCCGACGTGAGAACCTCAAATTCTAGTGAGGTTTAAATCGTTTAAGAATGTTTTACGGATTTTCTTGAGGAATTAGTTAAACACTTTTGTATTCAGGACAGAATAATACAATTACAATAAATTAATGGTAATAGTAATAGATACAGAATTGTTTTATTATTTTGTCAGTATCATTTTTTTATTTGGGAGGGGGCAGGTTGCTGGTTTGCCTCCTACAACCCCCCCCCCCAATTCGGCATGACCAATGCTTTTGACTTTCTGTTTCTGCATCTGCATCCCTTAACATACGTATTTAATTTAGATGATTGACAACCTAAGATACTGCTCATTATGTTCTTTGATAGCATTAGTTTTAGTATTAAAATATTCCAGTGAGTCCATTTTATATTAGATTTAGTTGAACGACATAGAAAAAATGGAAGGATCACATTTTTTAAGACTACAAAGACCACGGTATAAGGATATAAACCAGATAAATTTGGTTAGTGTAAATATGTTAATAAGCACCAGGTTTCAATAAAAGGAGGGAGATATACTGTTAGCTTCTCAAAAAGGACTTTCCTCCAAAGACTCATTTAACTGTAATATATTCAGACATTTAAGGCCTTTGTTAAATATGCACAATTACAGCTACCATAGAATTTATTTGTGTTAAATTAATTTAAAATCTCTCAAAATGACCTAACGTAACATAAAATACTGATCACGTTATTTAGTTTTTATGTCAAAGGTTTTCGGTTTGGTGCAGACCTATATTTAACAAGGTAAAAACGGATGTTCCTTAAGGTGGTAAAACAAAGTTGTAACCTAAATAATATTTAAATATTCAGGTATATTCCAGAAAAAAAATCTTCATTGAAAAGTGTCAGATAGTTACTAATGTTTAAGAATATTACTGCTGTTTGTTCAAAGAACCAACTAAAAACAATAAACAAATATGTCTGTTAAATGTCGGGTTTATTAAATATTAACACAAATTGTACAAACAAACATTGCATCTGTATACAGTACAAAATAATTCTCAATAAATGTTTTCTTCTGTTATTTGTTGCTTCTGTGCCAGACCCTGCCGAGTAGAACTGACACGGCGAATTACTGTAGAGAACTGTTGGGCGCATGGAAAACCACTTCATTAAGAAGATTAACTCCGACAGTTTTACCAACTAGGTAGTAGTTGCAGAAGACAGTAATAATTAATACATTACAAAATACAACAAACCCGACTTACGTAAGCTTACTTCATCCACTATTCGCACAATTTACATTATATCCACGTAATTCTATATCCACCAGCGATCTTTCATCAGTTCTAATCGTGTTTTAATTCTCCTAAAAAATGTTTCTTTGCTGCAATTAGGTAAGAACTAAATCCAGTCTGCATGTCAGAATTATATAAGATAAAATAAGTGCTATACTAAAAGTGTAACAATTATCAATTAGTATCAATTAATAATTTTTATAATATATCTAACGAAATGCATAAAATGAACCCATAATTGTGAAGCCATATATTTCTACTCCTCCATCCGCATCTCATCCCTGAAACTAACCATTTTTGATCAGTTTCTTAAAGCGGGTCTGGAGAATTTAATTTTGTTTTGAATTCGTTCAATATGAACCGGATGATCGAATCAAAGACAATGAGATAGGCGGGGTATGGATATGCATTGAGAGACAAAATATGCGTACAAAATTTTAAATGTGAAAAACTTTACGATAAAACTTCAGGGTTTCCTACACGCCACGAGTTCAGACCGACTCTGCGGCCCATCAAGCAAAGGGTACACAGGGGACTCCTTAACGAGAGGCAAAAGAGTCGAAACGTAAAGCTGATCACTCCCATGTAGTGTCCAGGTCAATACTGAGTTGACATCTGCGTGTCGTGAAGGTTAGTTAAGGACGTGAGATAACTGAAATTTTGTATAAAATATAGATCCTACATGTCATTTGAAGAGACAGTATTATTTTTCGACCACGTTAACACATAACGACATATCTCTAAAGATTATTTTTGTAGTGTTTATTAGCATCCTTCTACGCCTTTTTTGTAAATGGAAGATTCATTTCGGTATTAACAAGAGCCTTCCACTGGATCTAATCCCGGGCCACTTGAATACAGTATTTAAGGTACAATTTAATAGTGTGTTATCTACCATATACGCCAATAAATCTTCCTTGGTTTCATCGTGCTAATAATATTTTGTGAAGAGAGATATAGCTATTGAAAAAATCAAGTTTATTATTAATTATTATTATTATTATCACCAACTCTCAATTACAGAGTTGTGCTACGAGTTTCCTTCATCTTATGGGCTATTGGAGAGAATTTCCGGGTTCGACTTTAGGGTAAGACTGTCAGGCACTGCGATAGAGGTAGCTTTATACAAGAAAACAAACTGAAGACCTCATAGAAATACAGTTTCAGGGTCCATGTATTAAGGTTACTTCTTGATCTGTTTATTAACTACGAGGAAGAAGCTATAAGATGTAATTAGTTCGTCAGGCCACAGCATAACAGATTGTGGCGTGATGTGTGACGTTCACACCGTGACAACGATCAATGATCACGATCTGGCCGTCAGACCGCAGCAACCGGGGAGCCTAACGTAGGATTTGCAACTGTTCGTAGGATACACTGTGAGTGGACGGGTGCAAAGCCAACGATGAACACGCACGCCACAAGGGAACGGGGAAACACCGCAAGTCACGTGATCAAGAAGCGCTTGCAGATGGATGCGGCTGTAACTGACGAAACTAAAAATAGTTTAAGTGTATTTTTTCACTTTGTTCCAGAAAGTTACGAGTGGAAGAGGACAGTTAATTACGCCAGGCGTGTCGAATAAAATGTGGTCACAAAGGTTTATTCATGTACTTAAAATTCCTTAGAATTCGTCGTAATTCTGACGTCTTGCTTTCAACGCTGCTACGAAATTCACTAATTAAACAGAGAATGTTAGGTTATTACAAAGGTTACTCAACAACAATTGTAATCTAATAAACCACAACATTCTGAACACCTCACCGCATAGTAACGCATACATTTTCCGAAATATACATTTTTAAAGAACGAATTCTGTAAACAATAATCAGAAGAAAGAGAAATCCAAAGTGTAAAGAGAAATGGGATAGAGCTGTGGATTTTAATTTGATGTCAAGAGCCTCGAAGTTTAACGAAACCAAAACCAGTTAAATATATTTAGGGCACTATAAAACAGATTCATTTAAATGAAATTTCGGCATAAGATAGCACTATATATTTTTAATAAGAGGAAAAAATTATTTCCATTTACGTCTTTAATTCAGAACATGCATTTGTGGCGCTAAAGTGTCAGCGGACAGAGAAGAAGAGCATAACAGCACTCCTGTGTTCTCAATTTAGTCTGTATTCTTAAATGCATTAATAAAATTCAGAATAACTCGGTATTTAGCTCCATATGGTTCCCAAAATAAAATACGTTTTACTAAACGTTACAGATAGAATGATGTGGGACGCTTTATATGAGGCAAGAATATAAATTTAAAATTATATATGTAAGCGTTTTGTTAAGAACGTAAAGAAATAAACAAGTCTACAGGCCTGTTAAACAGATCATTGCAATACAGATACACGGTTTATTACAGAAGGTATTCTGTTTTGATGTCAGTAGTTGTGCTGGACGACAACTTTCATATTCTTCATTCTAACTAATCCATAAAGAAATTTCATAGAGCAGAATAGAGCTGACAGTCGCCAATTCCTCAATAAACTTTGTGCCTCTTACTTCATTATAATGTTCGACATTGCCTTAACAATAACAGAATAAAACTGAGTCAGACGAATAATGTCAGTCATGGTAGCTTGTCTCCAGACGAAGGTTTGAATCTGGGATCTCCAAAATACGAAGAAGGAATGTTAACCACTCAAAAGCCACGTTCGGTAAAAGTTTAGTAAACAAATGGTTAATACAAATATATGCAGAGGTGCAAGACGTGAGTTGAAAAGTGAACAAGATTTGTGCTTCTCGCCTATTCTGGCGTAGAAGTCTTACTACGAAATCTGTTTTAGCAACGTTCCTCGTATGTAAAAGCCCAGACTATGACGAACATTAATAAACACTATACGACGTTCCCCTTTAACAGAAGATTGACACTGGTCGATACAAGCATTAGAATCCATCAGCGCAGGAACAGCTGAAGACAATTTTATTAATGCATTTAAAAATGCAGATTCAACTGAGAACACACTTGTAGTTATTCCCTCCGTCTCTGTCTGCTGTCATTTTAGCAACACAATTCATTCCTTCGTTAGGCTACTTTACAATAATACGTCCAAATTCGCATGCAAAAAAGATCAGTTGGTAGAACTGAACAAAAATTGGAATATAATATTAATATGAAAATTAATCTAAAAGAAATAGAAAGTACACTGGATTCAAGTGGCTTAAGATATAAGGCTCATATGATGATCATTAATTTCGGAAACTTTAAAAGACTAGGAATGTTTTGACTAAACGACTGTTAGCTTCTCAAGAAAAACTCTGTTCTATGGACGTATTCATTCAACGAAAATAAAAAATAAATACGCAGTAGGCAAAAACAGTCATTGGAAGGGCTAAAAAGTAATTACATCAGATTAGAGGCCTGTTTGTTATCAGTCCTCCTGAGGTTCAGTAATTCCGTAAAATTGCTTTAGGAATGAAAAACATGGAGTCCACGTTACAGTGCCTTGGAACACAAATTTTATCTGACACTTTATTGCAAGAAGCTTGGTCATCTAATTAAAGAATCATCACCCGTCTCCATTTGCTGCTTAAATATCATTGGACAGTGAATTAAAATGATTACATTCTCAGTTACCCGAAGGTACTGTTTTATGGTGCAACTCCTATCGCATTCTGGAGATGGCGTGTCTGAGGCGCTTTTAGGTATATTAGAATCTGATTACATCGCTCGCCACTAAAAACAACTTTAACACTGTCAGGAATAAATGATAATGCGCTGAAAATAATATCTGTTTATATATATAACAGAAAGCTTAAAATTAAACAGACGAAGACAGGCGTAAAGAACGTAACGTTATGTGAAGGAATGATATTTTTTTTTATTTTATTTTGTCTTCCAGATTTTACATCTCTTATTTTTCTACGTGTTCATTTACTGAACTTACAGACATGAGCAAAAGTAGAGGAACTACACTACATAGTCATTAACTACGATGTTGATGAAGGTAATCAGCAATCAACAGGAAACATATTATAGCAAAAATAGAACATAATTATTGGTATAAGGCTACACCATATTGAAAAACAGAAGTTATGGAGCCTAATGGGGTCTGTCTGTACTTTCAACCGCTGTGGGGATATTCTCAAAGTAGCCTTCAGTTTTAATATAAAAACTAAAATAACGTCAGAATTCGTACATTACTTTTGGAGACGAAATATAAGGAAAAAGACTGATATAACCTCATATATAAAATAATGCATACAAACAAAACTGTGTACACTTTGAATAAACACGAAGTGCCAAACGCGTTTCGACCTCAAGACATCATCATCAGTGGCAAACAAATTAATTCATATTAAATCATACAGTATATAAGACGATGGTTTGTTATAAAGCATTAAAGGTCGAACTTTATAAAACCATACTTTATGTACGTTAATTGCACAAGAGTTGGTGTATTACCTAAATTGAGTTACTTAACTTTATGTCCACTGGCCTAAGTTGAGGTTTCCGTTTTTTGTCTACGGTTAGCCGCGGTTGCGTTGTCTGTGCCTGTGAACTTGAACGTTGCGTGGACATTACTGTAGGTTTTAGAAAGATTATAATCATTCTGACCAACCAGTGTGGCCATCTATTGCATACGAAATATTACTTTGTTTCTGTTTATTGCCAGGTCATTCTGCTCATTTATGATGTTTAACACTTGCTACTTTTATAGATGTTTTTAATAAAATAACCTTCTTATTTTACGTTCATTTCACAGGCTTCAAGCAAGGAACTCAGATAAATATTTCTATTTTTAAATTAAACAGAATAAAATTCAATTTTACATTATTTTTTTAAGGACGACTTAATTATCAATTACGCTACTAACAAAGGTACACCGATTACTTTTAAAGACGTTAGCTAATCTCGGCTCGGAGAACGACTATCTGTCTAAGTTTCCCTTAGTTTTCCCCATTCTCTCCAGTGAAATGTTGGGTTAGTGCCATAACGTAGGCTACGACCACTTCGTAACATATTATTTTCAATAAAGTATTCATTAATCATACTATGCTGTATATTCTGAGGCGCTGACAGCATCATTAAAAAGTCTTATAATGAATAACAGAGCTGAGTAATCTACTCGTACACACGTCGCCTAAAGTCATACATGAGATAGCTTAATGGTTGCCTTAAACTTATAGGGGAAGCGCTGATGGATTTGTGTAGGTACCAACTCAGCATTGGCTCAGGATAGAAGGGAAAATCAAAATAACCCATAGTTACAACGCAGAGTGACTAAGTTAAGACCTGAACAGGAGAAGTCAAAATACACTACAAGATTAGCAAATACACATATATTCTAATGCGATGAGTAATATTTAAATTATGGATGTATCTGTGTGGATAAGTATCACCCTTGAAGGTGCACAGAGAAGAGGTGAGTGGCCTGATTCACGCTCCGGCCATTTTACCCACGGGAAAAACCCTCTGTACTCTCTGCATATGAGAATGAATGAAGCCAATAGCCTAAGTGCTGTGGGAGAAGAAAATTCTGCCCTTTTCGTGAAACAAGCCCCTATTCTTCAGACTAGAATGTCACTTCGATAATTGAGATTCTCCACTGGCTGTTGAGTACAGAGTAATTCGCTTTGTGAATCAGAAGTGCGGGTCATAACCGAAGGAGTTGAAATTATAAGATAGAATGTCCCCGAAGTAAACATTTTCTGTTAAAATTATCTGAACTCAAAGATGTTTCGAAGACAGACAGCAGACAGATCACAGTACGAGAAAGAATATTCGATAAAATTAAAATAAGAAAGGTTATTGTACAGACATCTTCGATGTTTACCTGAGGTCTTACTTCCTTCCGTTGAACTTTTGATATTATCTGTGTACTATACTGAGAAGACTATACTGAGAAGACTATACTCTGTCGCAAAAATTCCCCCGTCATTTCGTGTTCATTAAGAGCAGATTGGATTGTAGGAGCGCAAGGCCACATGGGAAGCAGGCTTCACCTCGCCTTTCACTCTTCGTCTCTACCCGTATTTATACTCCGGACCTTTTAAAGTTCGTCCTTAAACTCCACAGAGATGTAACTAAAACAGGGGTGAGATCAAGGGAGCGGCATGCAATCTGCAAAGCAGGGATAACCGAATCCAGATCAGGATGACGTAAAGGGAGTGTGGTGTTACAATTTAGTGGCGTTGTCAGCTGGACTCGCTAGGGAGAACTGTTGAATCCAGCCCAAGTTCGGATTTCAGGCAAAATATATTTTATTTACCGAAAAATAACTTTGTGGGAATACTGTTTTTATAGGATAAAAACAATAAAGTCATATTTAAAGTGTATATATTCGGCTTGATGTCTGGCATTGTCGCTCGTAAATTCTCCACTGAATTCCAGAGGATAATTAAAATTAATCAAAAGCCAAAACTAAACATTTGAGAAACTGACTTGTGCTTTGGAAATGATAAACGTGCAAGTTACCTTACCTGTTTCCATTCCGCGAGTTAAGATGTACAATGGACCTTTGGAAGTTTATATAGTAATAATGCTTGTAACTTGAAGGCACGTACTTCTTATCTTGGACGGGTTACCCACTATACTAACATAGGTTTTTATGATTTTACTCTGGATATCCAATGAAAGGCAGAAATAACAAGACTTATTTATCTGCGTATAACTCATAATTATCTTCCGGCCTCGTTTGACGACACACCGCCTATTTCATTTGAAAATCTGTCGTTATATAAGAATAAATCACGCTACTTATTTCAAAGCATGCAATAAATGTATATATATAAAACTCTTGATAAACCGAAGCATTCAACTTGCAGTGAATCTCCGGTCAAAAGGAGGGCCGATGAAGACGAAACAACAGGTTGTCACTGGGCTGTGTCTTTATGAGACGTTTAGAAGATTAAAAGCTGTTTAACCGCGAATAAGTTATTCAACTGTAACAAAATCATAAATGTCGCTAAAGTCAAGGCAAGAAATAAATTGGAAAGAACATGAAGATTTCTGACTTCTGGGTTCTGAAGCGTTGGTAAACATCTACCAGACCACACAGCGCAACAACCCAGAAGACACATACTCACCGCCGTGAAAACCTCAAATCATACGCGAAAAGAAAATGTTGAAGCAGCAAGCCCGAAGAGGATGCCAAGAGCAGAAAGAACTCACATTGAATAGAAGGCGTCGATGAGGAGAATCGAGTTCGAATCGCTGACATAAAATTCGCAAACAATAATTTCGCTCAGTTAGAACAGCTTAGTGATTCAGTGTCATTGCAAAAAAAAAAAGTAAAAAGTATACATCATGATAATTACGTTTTATAATAGTTCAACAATTAACTAAAAATAAGTTCACAAAGCAGCTCTCAATATATATCCCACAGTACCAATTGTCACCTAATAAGGTAAATGATTTTAGAGATAAAGGAGCATAACCTCCACATCATGCATTCATTTTATGACGTTCCTGCAATAAACTCATGATAGTAGCGTGCAATGAGGTGTGTTTAGAGGTCTGAAAATACAGTCGTAATTTATGTATATATTATAATATTCTACAGTCAGAGCTCTGTTTTATTTCAACTCATTTCAACCAGATAACGGCTGAATATCGTGTGTAAGTGGCTGGACCGTTTCTACTGATAACCCATTTCATTCGCCTTACGAACCGCACTGTAGAACAGTACAGACACAAGATTGGCTGTTCTTTAAAGCAGACTAAAGTAACGCAATTCTTTCGTGTTATTAATATGTATCTCATCTTGTTTTATCCCTTAAAATCCCCTTAACGACTCCACATATAGACTTCTTGTGCAAATTATGGTATGTGTATATGAAAGGATTTTTTTAAATTTCAGACACAATAATAGCACCAACTATTAGATTCCTTCTTAACGCCACTAATTTTTAAGACAGAAAGATTTGCAATAAATGTAATACAAAATTTGAACGGCCATGATAAGAAATGTGACGCCTTGTTAACTATCATATTATTACCTAAGATTATACTGAAATGCCATGTTATAAGGTAAAGCTTATACGTTTTTATGTTAAAAGCAACGTACTTACTTATAATTTAAATAAAAGAAAATGCATTGTAAGTGTAGCCTAATTTAGAGAAAACATTACACAATATATAAAAATAGTGGTAATGTATGAAAACATGAACAAGGGAGACCTGAAGATGAACCAATCAGAACGAAACATGTAGTGATGTATTACAAATAAGACACGAAAAAGTATTTATGTGTTGTGTAAATACAAAAACAATAAACATATAAAATGTTTTATATCTTAATTGCGTCATGTTTGTGTTTATTAATACAATAATTTATTTACCGTCTGTACACAAACTTAAAAATGTTGTTAAAATTATTTAAAATTATAACATTTTTTCATTAGATACTAGATCTTGTTACATTTTATATTGACGACATGTTTCGATGTGTATCACACCATCATCAGGTCTATCAATTTTAAAAGCTGTTTTAAAAACTGTTGCACATCTTGCTTTGCGTATATTGATTTGTTTTGTTTTTTAGGTCTCTTCCTTTAAATGTTGTGCTTGGATGTTTTATATCTGTAAAATTAATTTTCAAATCATGATTTTGGATATTGACATAGGAAATATAATAATTTACAAATGTAAAGAGTTATTGCCGTAATATAACGTAATACAATGTAAAAGAATCATAATAAATAGTAGTAAAAGGTAGTAAAACATACCGGGTTGTAAGTGATGTGCTGTGCGTCCGATAGTATCTAATGAAAAAATGTTATAATTTTAAGTAATTTTAACAACATTTTTAAGTTTGTGTACAGACGGTAAATAAATTATTATATAAAATGTTATTATCGATTTACAAGTCACTGGAGGCAGAAGGGAGTATTTAACCACTCTGTATAAAACAAGTACATGAAAAACGTAAACCGTAGTCTGTTGCTTGGATACCGATTATTCCAGTCTAACGAAAACTCGTTTTTCCACGTTCAGGACGGCAAGAATATATATATGGAAATCATTCAGGCCCCCTTCACAACAAACTAGTACATCAGGAATAAAATGCCTGCTTCATATCTGTTCCTAACAAAATCCATGGAATGCATTTTTCTTAATCCGTCTTTTCCATTACTTTTCCCTAGCTGATGGAGAACTGTTGAGGATAATATTTTGTACCCATGAAAGTGGTGGAAACATGGAGATGCAGAAAATTATCAGACGAAGCAAGTGAGACAGGAATGGCATGTAGCACGCAGAGAAGATGAAAAATGTACACAAAATTATAGCCGGATCACGTGAAGAGAAGATAGACATTTGGGAGGCTGAGGGTGGATAAAATAATATTAAAACGTTCTTAAAATAATAGGATGTGAGAGTGTTTGACGGAATGCAATTGGATAAGAATCCAGTTACAGGCTTTCGTGAAAACGGTATTTAATATTCGATCCCATAAAGCCGTACCAGGTATTGGACAGATGTGGAACTATCAGCCTGATTTGAAGTTTTCGCGGCTACGTAACTCAATAAAAATTTCTCGGGTGATCAACCGTGTCAGATGGTTAAACGATGAACGTCGTGTTCATCGTTTAACCATCTGATCACCTGAGAAAATTTTATCGAACTATCAGCTTCTTCGAAACATTTTTGTACAAGAGGTGGAGACATTATGAACTGACTGTCAAGAAGAACTTTCTGGATTTAATTTGCACCTTCACATGTTGCTTTTAATGCTTGTTCATTATATAGTTAGAGTGATTTTAAGTTTCTCAATTGACAGTACGGAACAATAGTAATGAATGGGTTTTAGTACAGTATTTATCTCTGTTTACATTTCATTAAATGGAGCACAAACTATTATGTAATTGTAAACTGCCATGAACAATGACAAACTATTTTAATGCAGGTGCAATAAATGTATTTAATATGCTAAAATATCACACAAAATATAACATCTTATTAGTAACAAAACCAGACACATACTGTAAAATCCCACGTCCTATCACCTACGTTATAACATAAAATTCCTTTATTTGGCCAGCACTTTTAGGCTTCATAAAGCCATCATCAGTGGCTATAAGTTGCATATTTTGTTCAATGTATAGGATAAAAGTGTACATTAATTTATTAAAACCCAAATTACAATCTTACACACGTTAAGGGTAGAGGGATTTTTAAGTTAAAACTGAGATCAGATGTACATGTAATCACTCCACATTGAAATTCAATCTCATTTTTAATTCAAACCACTCTTCTGAGCTTTCATATTTGTACGATTTAGTTATTTGACTCTGACATGGGGTTTTAATAATTTAATGCATTCTTTTATCAAATATATTGAACCAAATATGTAATATATAGCCACTGATCATTGCTTCATGAAGTCGAAACGTATTTGGCAAGTAAAAACAAAAATAAACGGCCAACCAATGCAGGTTTATTAAACTTTTGTACTATGGACCTACACGATATGAAGTATTTTAAGATACAAAAATGAAATGGTATTATCGAAATGCTTACTTCAATATTTTGTGCATCTCAATGACCGTCATACTTATTTATTGCAATACAAATATTTTGTTTCATTGTTAATCATACTACAGAGAGGATAATCTGTCACACTGCAAGAAGACATAAATTAATGTTTTATGTAGTTAAATATTAGCAATGTATACAATTTTTTTAAACTAAAATTGTAGATCGTGAACAAAGCCTTTCATAGAGCGAAGCAACATTTTATACGATGAGCCACCTACAAGAAAATCTGTAAAATTCGACTTCAGTACCATGCAAAGAACGGCCTACACAATGTTTAACCGAAGGCTAAACAGCTAACTCCATGAAGCAGAATCAGATGTGAACCAAAATTAACTTTACTACACAAATCTTGCTTTAAATTCCCAGTACCAAATTTTGTCTAAATCAGCTAATTAGTTTCGCCGATAATACATCCTGAACAACATAGAGGAACGATACACCCACCATGCTATTAGTACTTCATAAACCCTGTGCAAAGAACGTATAACATTTCCTTTATAAGTAAAATGTAATAATTTATTACTCCGACCTATCTATAGGACAGAAAAATCACAGTAAATCTATTACCGTAATTTACTTTAATTAATTACAATATTACAAAACCAAATGGGTAAACAAACAGCCTACAAAACGTAAAATTAGTTATTTACAATCAATAGGGATCATTAATTCCTATAGGAAAAGGGGTAAAATTATTTACGGCAACATGAGTTTTTTAGAAGCTCTTGTTTCATATGATCGTAAATAAGCAAAGAAGTGAAATTGGTTCGGTCACATTACATTTTTGTATTTGTATAACTTTTAATTTGAAATGTCCATCAATGTATGTACACGCCTTAATTGTCTGTTATTAATCTACTATTTATGTTTCCACATGAAAGTAATTTTGAGATACTTTGAACTAAATTTAACTTTAATTAATGTGCTTTATTTAATTTAAATACACGGATTTATTTATTTATTGTGGTTTATTTAACGACGCTGTCGGTATACAGCACTCATTTCGCTGAACTGGTTATGACACTTGCTGCAAATACCAGTCCCAACTATTGTAGTAAAGTCACTTTCATTTTCATTTGTGTCGTTTCGGGTAGGGACATCTATGAAATTTAGCCCCTTCTCGTCTTAAGAAGAAAAATAAATCAGAACTGTATCATCATTTAAACATGTAACTTAGTTATTAATTTAGACTATTAAGTCTATGCTACTACAAGCTGGACGTTAATCCATGTTGATAACAAATCCAACCATTAGACATGATCCTAAGCCACTTTCATCCATCTCACATTCTCAAAAATACTATAAGGTCTATTTTGACGTTATCTTCCAGATGGTCGTACCATCACAACCTCATATATTCCACTAGATGATCTACATCAATGATGAATTTCCTCGTTGCGTTAGATCTTAAATTTCTCACCTCATTATTATCAGACTTTAAAAACATTTATTTCTGTTTAGGTGAACGTACAAGTAAGTAGTGGATAACAAATCCATCTATTTGTTTTATTCGAAAGAATAAATGGGGGGGGGGGGGGGTCAGTTGGATGTTGAAAGCAAATGTGTGGTAGCGTTTACACAAACTGTTTTCAAATTGGATCTTCTTGGTTAGACTTTTCGCTAAAGGGATGAATAAAAGGAAATCTCGTTAGTTGAAAGGTAATTCCCCAGAAGGGAGACGCCATCACGCACCAACATTCTGGCCACAGTCCAACGGAATGGAAATATATGAAGGGACCTCTGTGGAAAAAAAATATATAGAAAAAAGTATAGAAAGAAGAAAGAGAAGGAAGACAGAAAAGCCAATGGTTGCATACTACGCGGTCTGTCCAACTCAGAACACTGGTCGTCAGCATTTTCGGATTAACGGGTCGGTAAAATGTCTCTAACATATTGAACAACACAAATAACAGCCTCCAAATGTAATTATTACAAGCACATCTAAATGCGTCATTTACAATATAAATATTAACACCTTCAGGCGATACTAAAACAGAATAGACTTCATTTTCATGCACATTAAGCATTCGCCAATTAGAAATTATGACATAAATTCACAGGAAAATATAAGTTGAGAGACGCGTCGGAACCGTCTCCTATTTTCTGAAGGGTGAGGCGGTGGAAATCATAAAGCTAAACTTGTCTGCGGCAAGCCTGCGCCACGAAGATGTATCAAGGAGTAATAATATTACTTAAACTCGGCCGAAGATGGAGGTAATTGACCTCAAGTTCCGGCCACTTTATCTCGGAGGAAAAATCCCCACAAAATACGAGGCTGGATGGATCCCAGAGCAAAGATAATAGAAGAATGGAAGGGTATACTCTTTGGATACACTAAAATTCCAAAGGCGTTCTTCAGGCAACATCACGGTCGATGACGTCAGTGAATTCCTTCATTGATAACCATGGCTAGAAGGAACTATGGGCATATATTACTCTTACTTGAAAGGAATAACATGGGCAATATTGGCATCTTACAGAAACATCCCCCTACAAGGCTCTATTTAACGATGCTTCTTCAACTGCAAGACATATATAACGTCAAATGCTAGATTGTTTGAACGATAAATTGGAAAGATATGGAAGGAAACGTTAATAACGCACTAAATAATATTTATACCCCGGTACCGCATTAACCAAATGAAAAGTCTCTTAAGCGATTTACAAACTTCTTGTAAACGTTTGGAGCCTATGAATCGTTACGGTTGGACACTGCGCTCTAGTGGTCAGGTACTGAGTTAATGTGGTGGTATGATTTGCTTGCTCGACAATCAGTATTTAATGATACGGAACATGTTAAGCTTTATCATGTTGACGCATCGCTAGATGTTATATGCCACGTGACCTGACAGAGCATCGCAACACGGTCAATACTTCAAATAATGCACATTAATTCAATGTGTTCTCTGTTAACAGAAGTCCTACTTTGTATTTGGAAAGTTCACAATTCGAATCCAGGAGCGGAGACTGATTTTGGCCTGTAACGCGAGATTCAAGCAACGTAGTTACCTAATAACAAATGTAGACAACCACCTCTACACACATCTGCTTAACAGTTAATTTAATATTTTTCTGTGTTAGTTATTAGAGGTGGTTGAACAACATGGTTATCCGTGCCTAGTGACTTCATTACTTCTAACATGGCGGACGGGATTCTTCCCAAATTTATAACGATTAACTCTGGTTGAAACATGAAGAAGTAATAGACCCTAAGACCCAACATATCAGAGGGAGGTTCGTTTGTGTGCAGTGATAATTTTCTAAAAATTACACATTTGGAGAACACATAAAGAAACGATACATTTGTTTTCTTACATTATTCCTCTCCTCTTCTATGCCCTTTCTTACTATCGTCCACTGGTTTCCATTACCTTCTTGTCCCTCACCCGATTATCTTCCATTTTCCTCATTATCTTGTATTACTTTTATTCTCATCTTTTTCTCCACATTCTTTTATCTCTCCCTCTTCAATATCTTTCACTGCTTCTTATTCCCCATCTCCTTAAAATTTCTTATTTTTCATTCTTCTTCGTCTCCCTTCTATTATTCTCCCCATCCCTTTCGCTCTTATTTTCATATTTTATTCCTTTCCTTCCCCTCTTCCAATTCCTCCTTCTTCTGTGTTCTAAATCGCACGAACATTATATGTGAAGGATCCGAAAGAGGCAGGAATAAGGACACTGAATTCTGAAACGAATGTAACAGTAACTGTTTCGTCATATACTGACCAATGTGAGCCGGATTACTGAGTAACGCGGATGAATGTCAGCACTGTTAATCGAACCGACAACCCTCAAGTCCTGATTCCAGCAGCGCCACAGAGATTTTCAGTAAAAGGCTCTAATTTGTTTGCCTGGTCACTGATCTGCACCCGTATCACTGAGCATTATTAATGACAGCTGCAAATCATGCAATACCTAGTCCTCCGCTCACTGCATTGTGCGCGGATAAATACATGACGTGGGCACTGATTGTTGTTGAACTAACGCGGGGAAATTGAAGGGTCAGATGGAATTGTGTGTGCTTTGGTAGACGGAGCGAAGCAAAACTGAGGCGGCATGTGCCCTGTGGACACAGTTATTAGGCGTTCTTCACGCTCTATTGTCAGCGAAAAACACCTTGTCTCTCTCTCTCTGTCTCGCGTTTGTTTAGGAACTGAGAAAGCCGTATATCCTAGGGGTCATTGTTTAAATACATTGTTGTGAGAAATGGGTACAGAGGTCATTGTTAGCTCCTATAGAAACAAACTGGAGATCAATGTTTTTGTAACTGTTAGTAGGTATACACTGGTCTTCAGTTCATGACATCGTAACGTAACGAGAGTGTCAGAGGGGGGGGGGGGGGGCATTTGGGTTGTGGTACGCTTGTAACATCTTCCGAGTGTGTAACATGGTGTTAAAACTAAGGGGTTAATTAAGACAAATTTATACATTGTATAAAGTTAGAGAGACGAACATACATTCCAGTGACGATAGAATATAGGCTAAACTGTGAGAAACAAGCAGAATGGTGTAAAATAGCAAGATGGTAATAATTGCATGGCTCCTAACACGTAACAGACTTAAACATACAGTGAGTATTTCTTTCTTGTACTTACTCAAAAGGCGAATCGCCAACTGGATGCATGAATGAGTGAATTTTTTCCATGGACCCCCCCCCCCCCCCCCCCGACACACACAGGCATAAAGACAAGAGAGGATACGATGCCTTTCTTCGGTAACAAATATGAGACGTAAAACAATTTATAACTGCGAAACAAGGTTTAACCACTTGGAAGTAAAGATCGCATAAATGGTGTTTAGAAATTCAGTTCCTAACTCCAAGAAAAACACACCGCAAAATTATTATAAAAGATCAGTCTTATAAGTAAGAACAAGACAGTTTTTGGCTTAATTAAATGAAGCATAAATAAAAATAAATGACTCAGATTTTCGTGGTTTAAGTCTTTCTAGACAAATGCTGAGACACTGCTGTAAATAGGTCATAGCGTCCTTGTTGAACATCTTTTATAATTCAAAAATAGATGTCGTCGAATAAACAAAGTGTTGTTTACCAAGTGCTAATATCAATTAATTAATTATTACTTACTTAATTAAAATGTTACTTAGCGAGATTACATTACCTTCCAGCGGTATTAGTGGTGGTGATATTGTTACCGATGTATGGCGAAATTTGCCTGGCAACTCTGTCCATAACACAACCTTTCTGACCACAGATCCCACACATACATTGATGGCCGTCTCTCGAACCTGGATCCACTCGGTGGCACATATCTGTTTGCTAACCACGAGAGCAACGTACCGTCCTCTGATGTAGGGTTTAGCATTGCATAACGTATGAATGTCGATACTAAAGTACTGTAATGAACAGATACGTGACAGAAACACAGCTTCACAGGTTTAGCACGTAGTGGTTTCCCACACTCTGAACGATGAACAATGTTCGAATTGGGTAATCAATAGGCATTAACGATTTAACATATTTAATTAGAAATGTTCTGGATATTTTTATTATAGTTTACCAATGGACTTTATACTGAGTCAGGCGAATTACAGGTGATTTTCAACGTTTCGGGTGAACATGTCGTCCCTACCATGAAAGTGGAGGTAGTAAGGTCCTCTGAAACGCTGGTAACAACCTAGAAAGCTACACGTCCTCGTAATCGAGGAGATGTTATCTACATGTTCATCGCTTGTAAATCAAGCAGTCTCATCTCTTCAGGTTTCTGTTTAAACTTTTGTATAAATTTCTCACCTCTCTTCTGTGTCCCACGTGCTCTGCCCATTTCAATACTCTCGACTTGGTTGTCCTAATAATATTTAGTAAAGATGACAACTAGACTACATTATGTTGAAACATATATTCTATTATAAATTAACAACTTTTAATAGCTTGTATACACAAGACGATTCTGAAGATTGCTGAATTCTGTCGAAACATATCGGGCTTTTTAAAATGTAATTGCACATTTGTAAAATTTTGTATCAGATGGTCTATTAGATTTAATTGTGAATTACAAATTGACCTGCAGCGGTAAAAATGAGAACTTTGAAACACTTATTACTTCCTCAACTTTAGGTACAAATAAACAGTGTTATTCCTCACAGCACCTGTACTCAAATAAAGTCCCATGTCTGTTAACAGTGCATTAATACCCAGAAGATCAACATGGACTTATTCACCTCTGTGAGAACATCAGATCATATACATGAAATTTCTTACATTTTCGAATGACCTATTGTCTAACTTTCTATCATGATTTAATGATACGACATACATAAAATACAGATGTGTAATAAAAGGGCATGTGACATTTCAGTATTTCAATGGTCTGTTTTGTACATTTCTTAAGAACTGAGATATTATAAACAAATTAATCAACTGACTAGAAGAGCGATTAATTTCAAAAGCGCTAATAACGATGTTCTCGAGTGGGCACGGTTTTGAGTCAGTCCATCCGTTATCCCATTCCCTAAACCTATTTTCCCAAGACCAATCTTAATGTTAGCTTCTATTTTCACTTCGTTATTCCTAAAGTGGGATTTATTAAAGATTTCCTGAGAAAAACTTCATATAAATTTATCTAATCCACCCGATCATTTGTCTAGCCAACTGCATTTTAAGATTTCTGCCTCCGTCATCAGGACGATTGGGCGATTCATCGCCCTGATGACGGAGGCAGTATGACCTCTGAAACGTTGGTTAACATCTACCAGACTACACAGCGCAACAACCCAGAAGACAGAAATCTTCATACTAAGAATCGCCCTGATGACGGAGGCAGTATGACCTCTGATACGTTGGTTAACATCGACCAGACTACACAGCGCAACAACCCAGAACACAGAAATCTTCATACTCTGATGACGGAGGCAGTATGACCTCTGAAACGTTGGTTAACATCGACCAGACTACACAGCGCAACAACCCAGAAGACAGAAATCTTCATACTAAGAATCGCCCTGATGACGGAGGCAGTATGACCTCTGAAACGTTGGTTAACATCGACCAGACTACACAGCGCAACAACCCAGAAGACAGAAATCTTCATACTCATCGCCCTGATGTTGGAGGCAGTATGACCTCTGAAACGTTGGTTAACATCTACCAGACTACACAGCGCAACAACCCAGAAGACAGAAATCTTCATACTCACCACTGTGAAAACCTCAAATCATTTGAATTTGGTACCAAACAAATAGCCTACTGTGTGAAGTATGTCTATTTTACGTATTTATACTGCAACTTCAGTACAAGGAATCAAAATGCTGCAGCCTTTACTAGAGGAACACATTCTATATGACAAAGAAAGCTGTTAATCCCCTAGCCTATAGAAGCAGCACGCACATTGCAATTAGGAGGGGCTGAAGTTGTAGAAACAGCACAGTTGCTACTCCCATCCCCATCAGAAAGAGGCTCCTGTATACATTTGTACATTCATAATAATAACGTAAACTAACCCTCACTTTTCTGGAGAACCTACTAGGCCTAAAGGGTGATGTTGGTTATTTTTATCGTCGTTATTATTATAAGTTGGATGCGCTATCTCATTTCCGGTGGATTGCGTTTCTGAAACTTGGCTACACATCCCTCGCCTTAATGGTGTAGTTGAAGATAAGCACAATATTCTCGCTTCACTTGATCCGACTCAACTTTTATTAAAGACTAATTAAATTGACTATGGACCTACAAAAATGTCGCTTCTGAAACTTCATGAAATATTTCTGTAAAATAATTATAATTTGGTTACTACAACGATCAACGCCCAAAATAAAGTTTTAGAAAGAGCGTTAGAATATGTGGTTAAGTCATTTTTTAACTTACAAACTTTTACCTCTTAATGTTATGCTTCAAAACATGTGTATTGATGAACTATAAATCCTTAAGTTTATTTGTAGGTCTGTTTATATCGGTGTATACTCGTTGTTCAATCTACGGAAAGAAACACAGATTCAGGTGTATGAAAACAAGGTATTGAGGTAGAAACTTAAACCTAAAAAAGCGAAGTTGCAGCGAGTAGTAGAAATTTCAAGTTTTCACTTCACCTTTTTTGATAATATGTAGAATGAGATGGGCGGAACATGAAGTATGTATAAGAAATGAAGAAAACTTAACCAAATTGTTCTTTATACACCTGAAGAGAAGATGTAATTTGGGATATGAAGGTGTATACTGAAGTACAATATTAAAATGTGAAAGTAAAGTTTTGATTGGATTGGATGGTCTCGGGGTGGATTAAAATTGTGGTACTTTGTAAACATGGCACTGAACTATAGGGTTCCGAAATAGCTAAGGATTAAATATTGGATTCCCAGCTGAGCAAACATCAGTCTTTCAATTAAGAACATGAAACAACGTTGGTTGATGTTTTGTGCGATATGAGATTGGAAATGATATTATCTGAAAATTATTTAATACAGTCATAGGTTGAAATAAATTCTGTTTAAATATATAGACCCTTTATTATTTAAACAAAATGTTCTACATTGATTTGTACTTAGATTCAACTAGGTATATGTTTCGGGGCATTTAGGTTAATAGCGAAAATTCAAAGTCAAAGCATAATATTGGTAGTAATCTAGGTTGCTTGCTAAGAAATACGTTTACTCTGTTTCTGCGAAGCCGAACTGCATAGGCAGATATCTATCTTTGTCTTGTGGGTAACTGTTTCTCCGACTCGTTAGTAACAACCAACAAAACCCACAAGGGGGTTACAACCAAGAAGACTACAATCGAAATTTTCACCCCTGTAAGAACCTCAAATTTCAGACTTTCATTTTTAATTACATAGACCGTTAATTAATTGATGTTGCAATTGGAAAAGCGATAATATTTTTTTCCAATACTGTAGAATAACATTTAAACTGAGCTAATAATTTCAAAACCTCGTATTGAACTGCTGTTTCTGGCACTGCTCGTAATTTGATTACTTCTGTAATATATTCACTGCAAAGGTCGCATTGTTATTGGTTCTCGTTCATAACGACTTTTCTCTACTGTTGTTTTGTCAACTGTATTCGTTACGGTTCTCAGAAGACTAGGGTGGTAATGGCAGTGGTTAAAATAACGGTATAAATGTTTTGTATAATACCGACCAGCATCCTACAAATAATTATAACCTCACTTTAGCTTCCAGAACATTCGAACCGGCGAATCTGAGCTTCAAACTGAGTTTCAAGTTTAATATATTTGCCCAAAGAACGTATAATATTAAAGAGGATGCTGCAGTTCAAGTCGTTTCTTCGACGCAGTGATATAAAAGGATAGTTTGTGCTTGAATCTGCTTCGGTAGATAGTGTTAACACATACGGCTCAGAAGAGTGAAGAGGATTTGATTTAGCTTACAAACATCACAGCGCAGCCAGAGTTGGGTAATTCGTCTTCACTCGAAACAAATGACAAATGTCTAATTAAAAATGTATTTACTTTCCGTTAACACTTTGAACACCTAATTGATTGAATGTGTCAAAGATGAATAATGATATATGGTCCGAATTTTGTGGTCAACGGGTGTGAAAACTGCTGAAATTTATGAAGAATCGGAGTGCAGTATGTAGACATCTGTGTGAGCCAGGGGAAGTTTATGAACGGACGGGAAGATTCAAAAGAGGGCAGACGGTTGATGATGATGATGATGATTGCGCTCTTGTGGGGGTTTTAAAGCGTGTTGAGTTTAAGAAGCTTCGATGAAACTGCATTTGAAAGCAGCATCAGTCCTGTTAAGAATTACTTAAGGCTAAATCAAAGATACTTTTAAAAAGGATTTTGAACGTTTGCACCTGATTAATTGGTAATGAGGTAAACGCAGAAAAAAATTAAAATATCTTAATTTGTGCCTAGTTTCTCAATTTGTTTTTAATATTCTGGTGTAAAAATGCCGTTTCAATTCATTGGGAAATTATTATGCCTACTTTATTAAGCGTCTTAAATTTTCCTTTTTTTTATTATTCTCTTACAACTATTCCTTCCTGTAGCATAGATCTAAAATAATAATTTTAATTTCTTAAAATGTGTTTTAAACAACAGACACAAACTGTATATTCTGTGGTATGGTTTTTTTTTTAACCTCACATGTCCCTGTCAGTCTTCACAATCATTTGGTGTTTTAAAGATTTAGCCTACAAACTTTGATGCAGTGCTTTAAAGATGTAAATCATAATGACCATTTTCAGTTAAGATATAAAACTGACTGAAAAAATTATTCTGAGATACGAAAAATTGTAATGAAACGATGAGTATGTTATTAATCACAATATACACTTCGTGGTTCAAAGTAAACTTAAGATTAAGATGTAATGGGGTCCGCAGTGACCGCACGGTCTGAGGCGTGGGCCTTGTGCTGCTTAGTCGCTGGGACCGTGGGTTCTAATCCCACTCAAGCCATTGATGTCTGTCCGCGTCTTTCTGTGTTGTGCTGTCCTGTGTACAGGCAGAGGCCTTGCGACAGGCCAATCCCTCGTCCAAGGAGTCCTACCGACGAAGAGTTGGGACCCGCAGTGCTCAGGCACTTGAAGAACGGGTCGTTCCCAGTATCCAGTTAAGATATAATTGAAACGTGTCCTATATAAGATTATAGCAATTTAATGAGGGGGAGGAGGAGGAGAATGTAAATAAGATGCAAGGATTAGTGTATCACAATCCACAACCAGGATTAACTTCTTCAAGGACCTGATGTAACAACATAGGAAAGCAATTCTGGCGGAGATTCGTTAAACAAGATTGCATTATCGGGCCTGGGGCGATGGCGTTCATAGAGCTGATGATGGTGTCAAACTGAGAAGGGGTAGAGAGAGTAAGGTGACGTCAGAAAAAGACTGAATTTTGTGGTGTATAAGTGTATTAATAAAACATCTGCTCAATTCACTTTCCAGACCATTCGATTAGCGAATTCCTGAGATTGTTACTTAACCTATAAATATATATATATTTTTGTATCTAACAATCTACATCTGTAGACTATAGAACATTCCTGTCCCAGCTCTACAGTACGCAACTATTATTCTCCCTTATAGTGTTATACACGCAAGTATTTGCCAGTATTTGATTGTAGCCAAGAAAATCAATTTATTATATAAGTTGTGATAAATGTAAAAATCAGTACATCATGCATACAGCTGAGATCACAAAATACAAAATATTGAAAATTTTTAAAACATTTTGAACTCCTGTTTACCTTACGACATACAAACTGCGCGAAACAACCAAAAGCAGGAGAGAAAAAACGTTTTCTTAAGCATTTAAGAGCATAAACCATATTTTTGCATGAAGTTCAGACGTTTTAATTTACAAATATAATAAGAAATTCTGTAACGTTACACAATCTCACATTTAAACGTCACGATGCACATTTTTTTTATAGTTTATCATGCATATTTTTCCGCACCAATTCTCTTCAATGTTTTTGCAGTTTAATTTTGCATATAAACGATCTTACCAGATGAAAATATTCTTCTTGGCTTAACAGTCGAGATACAACATTATACAAAAAAAAAGTGAATAAGTCAGGCTTTTCTTTAGCACGAAAAGGAAATTCTAGTCCAAGATTTCACTGCTGAAGTGGAACAGAGGTTGGTTGGGGGTTGAAGCTAATTCTCCTTCATTACAGGGGTGAGAACCACCCCCACTATCGTACTAATTGCATTAGACTCCCCAGCATCACTATACTTCTTCCGTACGACCTCCTGGGGTTCAAGAGGATGGGGGATGAATCTAAGGCGACAAGGGGGTGAGTTTTGTAACATCCGACGACTATAGGGGTAAGAAGCTTGTGGATGAAACAAGTATTCCAGAAATATAACATTACAAGAAGCAAGCTTATGTTTATTAAATGTAAGTCGGAAAAGACAAAGAGCATGGAAAATTCCATATAGAGCAAAGAAGGAAGCAAATATTATTTGCTTACACTGTCTGACGTATTTACGAATATAACCAAATACGTAGAATGGAAACTTTGAATGTTGAAGTATCATGAAGATGTCTGTCATCTAGAATGTTGGGCTGTGTGATCTGACAGACGTTTACCGACATTTCAGATTGCCTGCTTCCTCCATCTCGACGATCGCCCTGCATCTCTCACCCATTCTAGCTACATGTTCCGCCCATCCCAACCTCCCGAGTGATACCTACTACACCACAACGTTCAGCGATGGTAACACTGCCTTCGTCTTTAGCTATTTAACGACACTCCCTCATCTACGAATGTGACAGGTTGCCCTTTTTTCTTATTCCCCTCTTTTCTTACTAACTAACTAACTAACTAACTAACTAACTAACTAACTAGATTAGGGAAGCCGAAGGTTCATTACCGAATTAACCAAAGCCCTCCACAGATCACCAATTCTGGGCCAGCAAAATCCAATCGCCTTCAACTCCTATCTCCCATAGATCCCGCCTGAGATTATCCTTCCATCTACTTCTAGGTCTCCCCAGCGGTCTCTTCCCCTCAGGTTTCCCAACCAATACCTGTCCATGCATTCTCCTCTTTACTACTTTTGTTTATATTTCCTTACTTCTTTCTCACTCTCTTGCCTTCTTTGTGCCTTCATCTTCTCTCTCTCTTTTTTCTTCATTCCTCTTTTGTATACACGATAATTCCATTTTCCAATTTTCCTTTAATTTCTCCCCTCCGATTCTTTTTTGTTTCTTCTTCTTTGTCTATTTTCTTTCTTTAATCTCTACATATACAATTTTATCTTCCTTCCTTCCTTCCCTCTTTCTAGTGTCCTTTGTTTCACATCTTCCTTTCTTCGTCCCTTTCCTCAGATAGAGTTCTGTTGCTGTGCCCATGAACAGAACTGTACAAGGGGATATGGCGAATGCTGACTCAGCACGGGGCAAGAGGAGATGTCATTTTCGCCCTACTCCTCCGTCCCTTACAGCGAGCATTGGCTTCTGTTGCAAATGAAGTCGATACTAGGAGAAAGACCTGCTGCCATGTTGGAGTGACTGTTGGAATGTCTTAGTATACTGGCCATTCCAGAGTAACCAACCATTACACATTGTTACTAAACTATTCACAGCTTCATGCGAATGTTGTAACGAGCGCTTAGCTGGTCAGACTTCGATCCGACCTAACAGATTAGTACACTCGGATCAAATGAAAATTGCCAGGCGAGCCTTTGCAAACAAGAGCTAAGGAAAAGCCGATAGAAATAAAAAGACAAATCTGTGAATGAAGACGTAACGGCAACACCTGATAACAGAATTTTGGAGGCGCTCGGTTCACGTATCTGCAGACGTAATTGCTGTTATGGTTGGCTTCTATTGTCGCTTTAATCAACTTATATAGATAAATGATGCGATATTACTTCGAAATAAGCCATAACCTCCTCCATTAAAATAATTACCAACATCAAAAGTCCTGCTGACCTTCCAACATCATTCGATTCTACATCCCGTTTGATATTGTCTGCAATTAAATTATTATAAGTAAAATGCAAATATATACGGGCGTAACAGTGAAAGTTTTACAGGAAAATGAAGACAGTTGCAGAATGAGGACCTTAATAATTTGTACGTTTCACTAAATATTATTAGGGCCATCAAATGAAGGAGAATGAAATAGGTGTGTTATGTATCATAGACAGAAATGATAAGAAATGAGTATAAAATTTCAGCCGAAAAGCCTGAATGGAAGGGACCATTGAGGGCTGAATATATATTAGTTTCTCAATGATTCTGCTGCACGAAGTGAGTAGATGTTACACATCATCGAGCAATGATAAGATTTTGAATGACAAGGTAACAAAAAGCAAGAGTCGCTAGTGACCTACTTTAAGGCTGTCAAAAATTTTATAGGTGAGACTGAGGAAAAGTATGGAAACCTCTCTGACGAAAGCTGGCCTCCGAACGTATCAACTTGGCGACCAACCGGCCTGACGAACTGGCAACCTGATGACTTGGCGTCTTGGGCGACTAAAATTTGAGTGACTTAGGGGAACTGGCGACACTGAGTAAATTCGATTACTTGAGCGGCTTAGAAAAATTTGACATTTTTTCTACGGTATAATAAACGCTAAATTTTAACGCTATATTAGGGACCTCAGGAAATAATAACTTCTGCAATAATTTTCAAACCTGTTTTTAAGCAAATAAAATTGCAGCGCTAAAAATAATGGCAACCTATAAAACAAACTGCCTTCAAATGAAAGACAAATTCGTTAACACAATGAAATAAAAGTTTGTTTGAGATAATGTAATTTTCAAAGAAGATAACATTTCCAGTTAGTTGTTGAGTTTTATTTCTTATAAGTTGTTACACTTGGATTAACACATTATTTCAATGAACGAGAGAAGACAAATTATTCATGTGACCCTTTTCTCTGCCTGCGTGCGTATGGTTTAAATGCCCCATACATATCCTTCGCTAAGATACTATAATATTTGTTACTAGTCTCTGCTACTTGAGAAAATTACATTTCTTTAGATGTAAGTTTCATGGAACGAAAACTAAGTGAGAAAGTATGGAAACTGTAGAGAAGATATTGGAAAGTAGAACAGGATAAGAAGAGGAAGACATGAATAAAAGGCGATAAAAATACTGATGGAATCAAACATGAAAGACAAAGACATTTATAGAAAGAATATAAAATCCACATAACAAAAAATCCGAGATAAAATAAAAAAAATTATAAGAAGGAATGTAAAATAATATCTGTACAAAAGAGGGAAGAATAATGAAATATCTTGTAAATGAAAGAGGGAGAAAACGTCACGGATGAAAGACAAGTAGGATGTATAAGTAGTAGAAAAAGACAGAAAACAAATATGGAAAGACGGAAGGGTAAAGACACATAAATCAAACCTTAAAGACGAAGGTAATGGATACGGTGGAAAAATACAATCTAGGTTAAAAGCCTAAAAATATTTAATAGCAAGAAAGGGTAAAGTAAGAATAAAGAAGAGTGGAACAGAAAATGAATGCAAACCCACAATTCCGCGGCTGTCGTCTGGGAAGAAGCAGGCAGAACGATGATCGATATAAAGAGAGTCACAAACGATTCGTATTACGTCATCAGTTGTCAGGTGACCCTATCTTACGTGTCTCTCTTTAAACAATATATATTACGGTTAATAAAATGTTTTGTCAGACATCACTCAGATGTCATTTCATGAAATGGTTGTGGGGTAAAAGCATTCGCTATGTGTGTACGGGATTTACGTCGACATCCTGCTAGCAGTGATTGACTCTTGCGTTATTTATTGACGATTCTTATCGAAAGTCGTTGTCGACTGATTAGCACTCCTGCTTCCTATTAAGGAGGTCCCGGGTTTATATCACAGTCCAGAGACCGGTTATCCTGACTGAGCATTTTCTGGGATTTACTCGGTCTATCCAGGCAAATGCTGACATGGTATCTCCAAGTAGGCCGCGACAGCTTCCTTCCAAGAAAATTACAAGCAATTGATTAATAATAGTAGGTATAAATCGACGCTCTATCTACAAACTGAGCTACTGAAAACGTCGTTAAATATGTCAAAAATAAATAATGATGGCTATCTTTTGGGCTGTCGCGCCTTATAGTCTGGTACAAGTTTACCGACGTCTCAAAGGTGCTTGCTGCCTCCATTATCAGGGCGATGAGTGTATTTATACCAGGTTACACGGAGCAGCAACTCAGAAGACTGTCATTTTCATACTCGGAGCCGGGACAGGATGACATCTTACGAAACAAAGCGGAAGGAAGATGTAGTGATATATTTAAATGTCCTATTCCATCATACGCCCTAAAGGATTGAGAAAAACCATGAAAATGTCAGTGAGGATAGTCGGTATTCGGTAAAATAATAAACACAGGCATGTAATGAAATAGCAAAGCTTGTTATATTGATTTGTTTCATGAAGATGACTAATACAATATAATTGTTACATCTCAGAATTAACAGATAGAATAATAGTTAACATGCCTGTTATTACCTCGGCTTATAAACTTTCCTACCGTATTATTCATGCTGGAAGACTATTAATTTAGATTTTTCATAACGTAATATAATATCAAAATTGTTTATTTTTTAAGCTTTAAAGGTGCTGAATATGAAGACATAGTGTTTCCTATCCGAAAAATTCAAAACCGGAATTTCTCATCGGTTGATGTATTTCTGTCCAGAACGAGAATCAAGAGGCGTCTTCCGTTTTCGCTTACAAATAAAGAATAAAAAATGAGATAATGCCTGTAGCCAGTCCCAGCTGCACCTTCTTCACGAGGCGCTAACACATCATCAGGCGACCGCAGAAACACCGCTTGATCGATGGCGATGTTCCTGCCTCCTAGTCTTTCTTACACGCCTATCACCCTTCTTTTTATACGCTCAAGTGACGGAACTAATGCAATTATCTTCAAATCTTGGAACACCGCCAAACAGCTTTTCTTTTTTTTACACTCTATTTTTTCCCCTATTTTTAGGGGTTCAACGTTTTCAGCATCGAACAAAATTAAAAGCTATCGTATTCTATCGGTCGTTTGTCTCTTCATGTCACAACTGGCTTTAATTCGACAGTTCGATATCAGTGTGTGACTCCTCTGTAATTGAAATTCTTTTGTTCTTTTTTTTTTTACTTAAGTTAAAAAACTCGGAGCGGTTTTTTTTACCCTGTAAAATGTGTCCAGCGTTGAACAATTTGTACACAGAACAGTTCCGTTACTGAACGGGTCGGTTCAACTTTGGGATGGCTTTTTCGTTCAAATAATCTTTTTGTTTTGTCACATCGGCTAATTGGATTTCAAAGTCAATAACAGAGCTGACTTTTTCTTACAATCAAACTTTTTCGTATATACTCAAACCCACAGCTTCTCACATTAACAGAATGAGTGTTAAAACCACTCGCCACTCACATGTTTTCTGTGGATTAGACTTTATACGTTTTATTATTACTGTCTGTCAGATGTTAAGAGTATAAAGAATGTCAAATTTAAAACACAACCCTAACTACTACACGTGAATTTAAAAAAAACTACGAAACCAACACTAAGTTACTGTAGCCGTGTGCCACTGTTGCAGTTGGTGCACTGCTTCAAAGCTGTACAATAGAGAAATATTATTTTTGATGGCAGTATTGTGCAGAGCGTATCACACTAACCTACTTCTTTCTCGGGCGTTTTCCCTTAAGACACCAACATAAAAGACGCATTTAATAAATCAATAAAAACAATCCTTTAGGACAATGAAATGCGCCATGTTTATTACTCGAGTGGCCTTAATGCGCCATTGTTTATATGCACTCGGAGGTGCCCGGAATGATGCATGCTGTCTGTTATTAATGTGATTAAGTATGAAAATCAAGTGTCGTATTTGTATTGGTGATTGTGTGTACATTTTGCTTAGAATGATCGGTCACGTGACCAACGGTAATTTCCAGGTTCCTGTCAGAGGCGCCTCACTTGGCCAGAGCGGCGGAAACACGCATGCACGCTGGGATTTGGGTCGCTGTAAGCCAACTACAGCATGTTCCAATATCGCAAACCCACAGCAGGATTTGCTAAAACGTGTCCTATTTCTGTTCTTAATCTAAGCAACGAATTTCCCCATCAAGGTTTTCGCGTGAAAATTTCTGGACAAACACAATATTTTCTTCGAAATCCTAATAGCAAAATTCACACGTTTATATTTCTGACCGTTCTCTCATTCAATTGTAGACAATAGCTTACAGATTTGTATGATTTGAGGTTTTCACAGCGGTGAGTATGAAGATTTCTGTCTTCTGGGTTGTTGCGCTGTGGAGTCTGGTCGATGTTTACCAACGTTTCAGAGGTCATACTGCCTCCATCATCAGGGCGATGAATGAAATTTCATAAAACCCCGTGTTTACAAACTCTCACTCCCTATCCAACTGAGAGCCAGACAAATCCAATCCATACCCTAACATCTGTTTCTTCAGACACATTTCAGTATTATTTTTATACGAATTCTGCAATATTTATAATTCACGTTACATGATTTTGTTTACTTTTATCAGTATTTTGTATACCAAATATAAAGTTTCAAAAATCATACCAAACCTATTTTTTTTGTTAAATGTCACACTAAAGGAGTATAATTGTACCAAACAAAATTCTGTCAAATGACGAGCAGAACAAAATACTGGTCACTCTATATATACCCTATTTTTACCACCTCATCCTTAATTATGTCTTTATTCCAAAGCACATCATGCAACACCAACTGAACTGCTTACTGTAAATCTGAAACTAGGAATGCGTTTAAAATATTACTACTTAATTGTGACTCTATACAACAGGACATACGACAACAACAAAAATATCAACAGCAGTAATAAATTTGCATTTGGTAGCAAAATAATAATTCAATTCAATTCAATTCATTTATTAAAGTGCTTGACAACAGCCAAAAAGGCCAATAACAGCCAAGCACTAACAACAATACAAACATTACAAAACAAAAGCAAACAAACAATGAACTGAATAATAATAATAATAATAATAATATCTGATGGAGTTCTGTATTGGTAACAATAAATACTGAAATACTATTCTAGTAGTAACAAGTATAATAAGACCTGGCAAATTAGTGTATCGGTAACTCTGGTCTTATATCCCGGGACGTACCGATAACCGTCCAGAATCTCGACTCATTGCCACTTATCGGATATCTGGACTTAGTTGGTGTAGTTGAAACACAGTTGTTAACTAACAAAAGCTGTCAGTTCCTGTAACATGTCACTAGGTTTCATTAACATTTTAGCCGTACAATTTCACTGTCTTATGTAACATCAGCGTGGAATCTTGTTAAAATATGACAGGCTCGTTTTTAGCTCGAGCCTAAAAATCAATAACTCATTGCGGGAACGATAGATGCCGTTAGGAATAACCAGCCTTTTTAAAAAATGGATTCACGCTCTAGAAACGAGTGACTTCTCACTTAGTCTCTCATAGTATGTTATCAGAATCCCCTATTAGCATTCACCGGCGTAAAACATGAATATTACACCCTCCCTTGTACTGAGGGAAAATGATTTTCGAACACTTTAATTTTTTATTATACTTTTAACAAAAATTGAGAAAACGTGAGCGCAAATTAAGATAAAAACTAACGGACTGGGGGAGGGGGGGGGGGGGTTGGTTTCTTCGTCTTCCATTTCACTTTAAGACTAAAAAGAAGCGACGAACCAGGGAAGGGTTAGAATGCTATGGAAGTGGGAATTTAGATAAGGGAAGAAAAATGGGTGACATCAATGTAAATGTCCGTAGTGTGGGGGTGAGATAGGGGGATTTTGGGTCCGGAAAATGAGAGGGCTGTGTGGATAAAGTGAGAGATAAGAGAATACTGTGAGATAGATAGGACACAGCACGCCGCTCCTATTATGTCACACGATTCCTTTTAAACAGCAGATGATAACATGTTTATTCATATGTATCAATGTTGATATACCACATCACAACGCGAGGAAGAGAAGTTGCCTGTCAGAATTGGCCTTAATAGACTGGTACAGTAAAGCGACTTCGCGTTTAGGATGCTGAAGTTGGAGACAACTCTCGCAGATAATCACAAGGTGATTTTGAAACTTTTTAGGCGGTTTCTTGTGAGAGAGACATCATCAGTAAAGATTCGTATCCAACTTTTCATAAAATATATTCTATAATTCGAAACCTGCATGCAGTGATGGAATAACAAATACAGAATGCTGATTGCAGAACTTGAAGCAAGAGACCACGTGGGATAAACAGGCATGGATGAGAGGATGTTATAATTCATGTTTGAGAAATAGGATGTAAAGGTGTGAACTGTAGTTATCTTGATCAGGATAGCGTTTAGTGGAAGGTTGTTATTAAAATAACAATAAAATTGTGGTATTATAAAATAAGTTAAATTTTTATCAGTTGTGCAGCCATACATATGGGAACACAGACACAACAGACATTTTAAACACCTTTAAAAGATATTTATGCAGAAAAATATTATTTAACATAGATCTTAATAGCGGAATCTCTATCACCTAAGACGTACTTATTGTACCGCAAAGACTGAATGCTTTGTATAATTTGAAGATGAAAATGTTAAATAAAGTTTTAGAAATTTGCATCTATTCCATTAACGAGTTGTCCTAAAGCCTATTCTTGTTCCTAAGTTAAAATTAAGTGATTACCCTGAAGCGACAGGAGACGTATGTGTACCGTAACATTTTCCTCATTCTATATCTTCTAGAAACTCACCCAGAGCTTCCAGAAACGAAGTTACGTCTGAGGATAGATGTCACTACTTTGTTTCTGGCATCAGAAGTAATTCTGAACGTCAGATCTTTTGATACGTCTGAATCCTTAAAGCATGTAGACCCTTTTATGATTCATTTGCATAGAATTCCACGTGCTGCTTCACTACGACCTCCTTTAACAAATAGAGTCTTTAATTAAACAAGTCTCTAAGAGACATAATAACGACAGTATCTGTTAATATGCTGACGTTTATATATGCTCGATTTATGTAGAAAGAATGCAGCTGTAAGATTGTACGCTGAGAATGCCATACGATATTTTATATGTCCCAGGCATTAAATATTAAATTACCATTATTACATGATTCGTTTCCGGCTAAGAACGAGACATTTTCTTTCCACACCTCATCGTTATGACTAAAGTCATTATTCGCACTAAAATCGTCCTCTGCTTTACAACCTATAAATGACATTTCATTTACCATAAAGTAAGAAAGTAAATAATAGACGATATTTAACCTTTGGATGCTCGTACCAACCAACAAAACGCTGATGAAGGGCGGAATATTGGGCGAAGAGCATAAAGACGTCATTTGATAGATAATCCACTCCTGCTTTCGAAACGCATAGAGGGAATTAGAAAACAGTGGATTATAAACTCTAACTGTGAATGTGCTTACGCTAACGGGTTTACAGATCACCTAAATAACATTTAATAATTTAGTTCGTACCTCAAAGAAAACACAAGGAGCAATCCGTTAATGTTTTTCAGGGAAATAATCGTTGTTTATTTCGAGAATAATATAAAAAGCACAAACGTACCCTGTGGGAAAATGCTGACTTAGTGAATATTAATTCACGTGGTACATATACTTTAAGGGATTAAACTGAATTTATAAACTCATGTTCATAATTTATACGAAGTTCATATAATTTTACATGCTACTTTAAATGGGTGTGAAATATGAGTTTAAGAATGAGAGAAGAACACAGGTTGAGGAATGTTTGAGAATAATTGATTAGGAGAACATAGGAATATACAGAAATAATTTCATTCTGTAATAAAATAATGAACAGTGTTTTAGGTTAATCTTGTAGCACGAATATGGGAAACTAAAAATGTGTACAGAATTGTACTTGAAAGCCTCAAGGACACGAACGCGTTTATAGTACAATATATAAAATAAAAGAATCATCATATATCGGACAAGCATTTATTTCATAATTTTTCTTCTTTCTTTTTATTTTCTTCCATATTTTGTATTTTCAGTTAACGGCGGTCAGATATCCTCTGAACTGAATAAATTGTTCACAACCTTTTCGAAGGTCATGCCAATAACCTGCAGACCTGAGAGATATTTGAAGCCACATTCTCCAAGCTTTTGAGTGGGGTTATAAGTAAATCTGAACAAATAAGAGAATATTACACGAGGCCAAGAGGCAGATATCTTCACACTCAATGCCGTGAGAATCTAAAATCTCACCTGTACAACGTAGCTTCAAAAATTAAAAAAATTACAATGTAGTTTGATCAGTTGCAATATTTACA